>NW_011494738.1:3084367-3086005 GCF_000754665.1 Bison bison bison | reverse complement strand
AATTTCAAAAATTGTGAAAGAATTAAAATCTAAAAGAATTTTCTTACCACATGTGCATTAATTTGAGATAAAGTAAGAAAGAGATAGGTAGAAAGTCCCATGTTTTGAAATTTAAAATGAGTCAAAAAAGAACAGAAAAAACATATTCTAAATGGAACGGAACAAAATGCTACATATTAATAGTTGTGGATATATCTAAAGCAAAATTCAGAGAGAAAATATACTTAATACACATATATGGTTTTAATAATGCAATTAGCTAAGCATCTCTATTAAAAAGTGGAAGAAAAATTATACACCAAAGAAACCAGAAGAAAATAATGGGCTATAAGATATTAATGAAATAGAAAACAAAAATATTATCAAGAAGACAAAGCTGAAAGTTAGCTCTGTAAAGAGGCTAATAAAAGTGACAAATATTTGAAAAGATTGACCAAGTCAAGAGAGAAATAGTATCAGGAATGAAAAAGGAAGCATAATTATAGATGATACAGATGTACAAAATGTTAATAAAATAACTACAGAAAATATATTTATCCATTCATCAGTTGATGAATTTTTTATTCTAATTTTTGGCTATTATGAACAATGCTGCGATGAATATTTGTATGCAAGTTTTTGTGTGGACCTACCTATCTTTTCATTTCTCTTGAGATTGTTAGTTAGACTATTCTATATATACTTTCATATCATCTTCAAATAGAGATAATTTTACTTTTTTCTGTGCAATTTAGATACTAGGTGTGTATCTGTACAAGTTTACATCTGGGCATATGTACTCATTTCTCTTGAATAAATATTTAAAAGCTTCAGAATATGAGAGGTCTAGCTATTTCATATACTTACTAGCATTTGCTATTGTCTTTTTTGTTAGTGTCAGTCATTCCAGTGATGTCTTGTCACAGCTTTTATCTGAATTTCCCTTATGATCAATGTTGAAACTTTTTAACAGGCTCATTGGCCGTTTGTATAATATTCTTTGTGAAATGTATGTTCAAAGTCTTTTTCCCATTTTTAATCTGGTTATAAATATGGTAAGTATTGAATTATAGGAGTTTTTTTTTAATACATTCAAGATACATAGTCAAATTTTTCTATTTTGTATATTTATTCCTAAGTTTTTTCTTTCATGTTTATTTTCTTTTTTTTAAATTTTATTTTATTTTTAAACTTTACAATATTGTATTAGTTTTGCCAAATATCGAAATGAATCCACCACAGGTATACCCGTGTTCCCCATCCTGAACCCTCCTTCCTCCTCCCTCCCCACACCATCCCTCTGGGTCGCCCCAGTGCACCAGCCCCAAGCATCCAGTATCCTGCATCGAACCTGGACTCGTGACTCGTTTCATACATGATATTATACATGTTTCAATGCTATTGTCCCAAATCTCCCCACCCTCTCCCTCTCCCACAGAGTCCATAAGACTGATCTATACATCAGTGTCTCTTTTGCAGTCTCGTACACCGGGTTATTGTTACCATCTTTCTAAATTCCATATATATGCGTTAGTATACTGTATTGGTGTTTTTCTTTCTGGCTTACTTCACTCTGAATAATAGGCTCCAGTTTCATCCACCTCATTAGAACTGATTCAAATGTATTCTTTTTAATGGCTGAGTAATACTCCATTGTGT
>NW_011494738.1:3083512-3084267 GCF_000754665.1 Bison bison bison | reverse complement strand
TATTTAATTAGTATACATGTGTTCCCCATCCTGAACCCTCCTCCCTCCTCCCTCCCCACACCATCCCCCCGGGTCGTCCCAGTGCACCAGCCCCAAGCATCCAGCATTGTGCATTGAACCTGGACTGGCATCTCGCCTCATACATGACGTTTCACATGTTTCAATGCCATTCTCCCAAATCCTCCCACCTTCTCCCTCTCCCACAGAGTCCACAAGACTGTTCCATACATCAGTGTCTCCTTTCCTGTCTCGTACACAGGGTTATCGTTACCATCTTTCTAAATTCCATATATATGCGTTAGTATACTGTATTGGTGTTTTTCCTTCTGGCTTACTTCACTCTGTATAATAGGCTCCAGTTTCATCCACCTCATTAGAACTGATTCAAATGTATTCTTTTTAATGGCTGAGTAATACTCCATTGTGTATATGTACCACAGCTTTCTTATCCATTCATCTGCTGATGGACATCTAGGTTGCTTCCATATTCCTAAGTATTTTATTCTTTTCGTTGCAATGGTGAATGGAATTGTTTCCTTAATTTCTCTTTCTGTTTTCTCATTATTAGTGTATAGGAATGCAAGGGATTTCTGTGTGTTGATTTTATATCCTGCAACTTTACTATAATCATTGATTAGTTCTAGTAATTTTCTGGTGGAGTCTTTAGGGTTTTCTATGTAGAGGATCATGTCATCTGCAAATAGTGAGAGTTTTACTTCTTCTTTTCCAATTTGGATTCCTTTTATTTCTTTTTC
>NW_011494738.1:3082525-3083412 GCF_000754665.1 Bison bison bison | reverse complement strand
ATTCTGACTGGCATGAAATGGTACCTCATAGTGGTTTTTGATTTGCATTTCTCTGATAATGAGTGATGTTGAGCATCTTTTCATGTGTTTGTTAGTCCATCTGTATGTCTTCTTTGGAGAAATGTCTATTTAGTTCTTTGGCCCATTTTTTGATTGGGTCATTTATTTTTCTGGAGTTGAGCTGTATGAGTTGCTTGTATATTTTTGAGATTAGTTGTTTGTCCGTTGCTTCATTTGCTATTATTTTCTCCCATTCTGAAGGCTGCCTTTTCACCTTGCTAATAGTTTCCTTTGTTGTGCAGAAGCTTTTAAGTTTAATTAGGTCCCATTTGTTTATTTTTGCTTGTATTTCCAATATTCTGGGAGGTGGGTCATAGAGGATCCTGCTGTGATGTATGTCGGAGAGTGTTTTGCCTAAGTTCTCCTCCAGGAGTTTTATAGTTTCTGGTCTTACGTTTAGATCTTTAATCCATTTTGAGTTTATTTTTGTGTAAGGTGTTAGAAAGTGTTCTAGTTTCATTCTTCTACAAGTGGTTGACCAGTTTTCCCAGCACCACTTGTTAAAGAGATTGTCTTTAATCCATTGTATATTCTTGCCTCCTTTGTCAAAGATAAGGTGTCCATAGGTGCGTGGATTTATCTCTGGGCTTTCTATTTTGTTCCATTGATCAATATTTCTGTCTTTGTGCCAGTACCATACTGTCTTGATAACTGTGGCTTTGTAATAGAGCCTGAAGTCAGGTAGGTTGGTTCCATTCTTCTTTCTCAAGATAGCTTTGGTTATTCGAGGTTTTTTGTATTTCCATACAAATTGTGAAATTATTTGTTCTAGCTCTGTGAAGAATACCGTTGGTAGCTTGATAGGGATTGCATTGAATCTATAAATT
>NW_011494738.1:3080360-3081873 GCF_000754665.1 Bison bison bison | reverse complement strand
TGATTTCTTTTTTGATTTCTTCTGTGATTTGTTGGTTATTCAGCAGGGTGTTGTTCATCCTCCATATGTTGGAATTTTTAATAGTTTTTCTCCTGTAATTGAGATCTAATCTTACTGCATTGTGGTCAGAAAAGATGCTTGGAATGATTTCTATTTTTTTGAATTTACCAAGGCTAGATTTATGGCCCAGGATGTGATCTATCCTGGAGAAGGTTCCATGTGTGCTTGAGAAAAAGGTGTAATTCATTGTTTTGGGATGAAATGTCCTATAGATATCAATTAGGTCTAACTGGTCTATTGTATCATTTAACGTTTGTGTTTCCTTGTTAATTTTCTGTTTAGTTGATCTATCCATAGGTGTGAGTGGGGTATTAAAGTCTCCCACTATTATTGTGTTATTGTTAATTTCTCCTTTCATACTTGTTAGCATTTGTCTTACATATTGTGGCGCTACCAAGTTGGGTGCATATATATTTATAATTGTTATATCTTCTTCTTGGATTGATCCTTTGATCATTGGGTAGTGACCATCTTTGTCTCTTTTCACAGCCTTTGTTTTAAAGTCTATTTTATCTGATATAAGTATTGCTACTCCTGCTTTCTTTTGGTCCCTATTTGCATGGAAAATCTTTTTCCAGCCCTTCACTTTCAGTCTGTATGTGTCCCCTGTTTTGAGGTGGGTCTCTTGTAGACAACATATGTAGGGGTCTTGTTTTTGTATCCATTCAGCCAGTCTTTGTCTTTTGGTTGGGGCATTCAACCCATTTACATTTAAGGTAATTACTGATAAGTATGATCCCGTTGCCATTTACTTTATTGTTTTGGGTTCGAGTTTATATACTGTTTTTGTGTTTCCTCTCTAGAGAATATCCTTTAGTATTTGTTGGAGAGCTGGTTTGGTGGTGCTGAATTATCTGAGCTTTTGCTTGTCTGAGAAGCTTTTGATTTCTCCTTCATATTTGAATGAGATCCTTGCTGGGTACAATAATCTGGGCTGTAGGTTATTTTCTTTCATCACTTTAAGTATGTCTTGCCATTCCCTCCTGGCTTGAAGAGTTTCTATTGAAAGATCAGCTGTTATCTTAATGGGAATTCCCTTGTGTGTTATTTGTTGTTTTTCCCTTGCTGCTTTTAATATTTGTTCTTTGTGTTTGATCTTTGTTAATTTGATTAATATGTGTCTTGGGGTGTTTCGCCTTGGGTTTATCCTGTTTGGGACTCTCTGGGTTTCTTGGACTTGGGTGATTATTTCCTTCCCCATTTTAGGGAAGTTTTCAACTATTATCTCCTCAAGTATTTTCTCATGGTCTTTCTTTTTGTCTTCTTCCTCTGGGACCCCTATGATTCGAATGTTGTAGCATTTAATATTGTCCTGGAGGTCTCTGAGATTGTCCTCATTTCTTTTAATTAGTTTTTCTTTTGTCCTCTCTGATTCATTTATTTCTACCATTCTATCTTCTACCTCACTAATCCTATCTTCTGCCTCTGTTATTCTATTTGTTGCCTCCAGAGT
>NW_011494738.1:3071300-3080260 GCF_000754665.1 Bison bison bison | reverse complement strand
TGCTGGGTAATCCTCTGTCTCTTCATCTTGTTTAAATTGCTGAGTTTGGGGTGTCCTTTCTGTATTCTGGCAGTTTGTGGGGTTCTCTTTATTGTGGCATTTCCTCGCTCTGTGTGGGTTTGTACAGGTGGCTTGTCGAGGTTTCTTGGTTAGGGAAGCTTGTGTCGGTGTTCTGGTGAGTGGAGCTGTATTTCTTCTCTCTCCTTTCGAAGACTTGGGTTGCTTTTCTGGGTGTCTGATGTCCTCTGCCGGCTTTCAGAAGTTGTTTTGTAGAATTTACTCGGCATTTAAATGTTCTTTTGATGAATTTGTGGGGGAGAAAGTGTTCTCCCCGTCCTACTCCTCCGCCATCTTAGCTCCTCCTCCCTCATGTTTATTTTCTTAAAGATGTTTGATGAGCAAAAACTTTTTAATATTGATAATGTTCAATTTATCATCTTTATTTTTTAAGGTTAATGCTTTCTGAGTCCTATCAAGGAAATTTCTAAGATCAGTAAAATGTCTGCTTAAGTTTTATTATGTAAGTTTTATATTTTAACTCATGTTCAGGTTTATAATTCATATCTAATGACTCTTATAAATAGGATGAGATTAGAGTTGTTAATTTTTTTTCCATATAGTGTTGGCTTTTGTCAAGCACTTTCCTTAACTATCAATATATTGAGATGATCATATGATTTTACTCCTATTTCTTTCAACATGGTGAATTTTATTAATTTTTAAATATTAAACCAACCATGAATTCATCATCTTAAATCCTCTTAGTCTTGAGGGTTTAATAGTATTATCCCTCTTAGTATTATTCCTTCAATATGACTACTTTAAGGATTTTTGCATCTATGTCCATGAGGGGATGGGTCTGTAATTTTCTTTTCTTGTAATGATCTTTTCTATTACTGGCATCAGGGCTGAGTTGGGCTTCTTAATGTCTGTTATGAAGTACCCCCCACTCTTCTATTTTCTGAATGAGTTTGCATAATATTAATATGATATTTTTCCTAAAGACCCAATGCAATGCAGCACAGATTTCCAGTTCCTTCACTAAGCAGTTCCCTCTTGTCTGGCATTATGCCCCATAAATTCCAATGCCTCATTTTCTCTGACTCTGATTTCTGTCTCTTCAGCTTATTGACATAACTAACCTCTCTTTGGTCATTACTTCCCTATTCCAAATCTGGAAAATGACTCCAGGCAAAAATTAGTCTCATCCTAAGTGATTATATCCCCTTCATGGATCACTGCCTTGTCACAGTGAAGAGACTTGCGTAACTCAAGGAAGGTATGAGCCATGGCATGCAGGGCCACCCAAGACAGATGGGTCATAGTGGAGAGTTCTCACAAATGCGATTCACTGGAGGAGGCAATGGCAAAACACCTCAGTATACTTGCTGTGAAAACCCATGAACTGTATAAAAAGCAAGAAGATATGACACTGAAAGATGAGCGCCCCAGGTTGGAAGGTGTCCAATATGCTACTGGGGAAGAGCGGAGGACCACTGCTAATAGCTTGAGAAAGAATGAAGCAGCTGGGCCAAAGCAGAAATGATGCTCAGCTGTGGATGTGTCTGGTGATGAAAGTAAAATCCGATGCTATAAAGAACAGTCTTGCATAGGAACCTGGAATGTTAGATCCATGAATCAAAGTAAATTGGACATGGTCAAGCAGGAGATGCAAGAGTAAAAATGGACATCTTAGGAATCAGTGAACTAAAATGGATGGGAATGGGCAAATTTAATTCAGATGACCATTATATCTACTATTGTGGGCAAGAATTCCATAGAAGAAACAGAGTAGCCCTCATAAACAACAGAAGAGTCTGAAATACAGAACTTGGGTACAATCTCAAAAATGACAGAATGATCTCAGTTCATTTCCAAGGCAAACTATTCAACATCACAGTAATTCAAGTCTATGTGCAAACCACCAAAGCTGAAGAAGCTGAAATGATCAGTTCTATGAAGACCTAGAAGACCCCCTAGAACTAACACCAAAAAAAAAAAAGATGTCCTTTTCATTGTAGGGGATTGGAATGCCAAGTAGGAAGTCAAGAGATAGCTGGAGTAACAGGCAAGTTTGGCCTTTGAGTACAAAATGAAGCAGGGTAAAGACTAACAGAATTCTGCCAAGAGAAGGCACTGGTCATAGCAAACACCCTTTTTCAACAACACAAGAGACAACTTTACACATGGACATCAACAAACGCTTAAGACAAAAATCAGATTGATTATATTTTTTGTAGCCAAAGATGGATAAGCCATATACAGCCAGCAAAAACAAGACCTGGAGCTGACTGTGACTCAGATTGTCAGTTTCTTATAGCATAATTCAGGCTTAAACTAAAGAAAGCGGGGAAAACCACTAGGCCAGCCAGGTGCAATTTAAATAAAATTCCCTATAAATATACAGTGGAGGTGATAAATAGATTCAAGGGATTAGAGCCAGTAAACAGAGTGTCTAAAAAATTATGGGCAGAGGTCTGTAATATGGTACAGGAGGCAGTGAACAAAACAGTCCCAAAGAAAAAGAAAAGCAAGAAGGCAAAGTACCTGTCTGAGGAGGCTTTACAAGTAGCTAAGGAAAGAAGAGAAGTGAAAATCAAGGGAGAATGGGAAAAGTACATCCAACTAAATGCAGAGTTCCAAAGAATAGCAAGGAGAGACAAGAAGGCCTTCTTCAGTGAACAATGCAAAGAAATAGAGGTAAATAACAGAAGGGGAAAGACTAGAGATCCCTTCAAGAAAATTGGAAATATCAAAGGAACATTTCATCCAAAGATGGGCACAATAAAGGACAGAAATGGTAAAGATCTATTGGAAGCAGAAGAGATCACGAAGAGATGGAAGGAACACAGAAGAATTGTACAAAAAATATCTTGATGACCCAGATAACCATGATGGTGTGGTCACTCACCCAGGGCCAGAAATTCTAGAGTGTGAAGTCAAGTGGGTCTTAGGAAGCACTGCTATCAATAAAGCTAGTGGAGGTGATGGAATCAGATAAACTTTTATGAAATGCTTTGGGAATTAGGGTATTTTGGAAGAGAGAGAGTATGAGAGTTTTCTTTATGAAAATAGTAGAGGCTGATTTCTTTGCTGCTGTTGTTTAGAGGGTGATATCTAGATTGTAGCTAAGGCAAGATTTTCCTGTAGCCATCAGTTTGCCTGTCACTTTCTAATTTCTGGATTGAACTAAATTGGTATGATCCTGAAAGAAGAAGTTGAATCATCAGCTTTCTGATAATGAAAGATGTAACATTTCCCTTAGTAATCTTAAGTGCTCTTTTGAGACTTTCTTGGGGAAGACTGGTCTAGAGTCCTCCAGAGCACTTTTCAAAATTGAAAATCTGTGGAAACTCCAAGATAATAGCCTCATTTCTTCTCAGACTTTTCTTCCACATCTTGTTCATGTACTCTATGTCTCAGATAGGCAAGTGTCAGTCACTCAGTAGTGTCCGACTCTTTGCAACCTCGTGGACTGCAGCCCACCGGGCTCCTCTGTTCACGGGGTTCTCCAGGTAAGAATATCGGAGTGGGTTGCCATTTCCTCCTCCAAGGGATCTTTCTGATCCAGGGTTCAAACCCACGTCTCTTACGTCTCCTGTATTGGCAGGCAGTTTCTTTACCACTAGTGCCACCTGAGATAATAAGTCAGGTAAGATATATTGATTTGCCTCCAATTTTTAAAAACTGCTAAAGACTGTCCTTTCGTACGCCTGATCTGTCAAGTTCAAGATATAGGAAAAAAGTTAAGAAGAATTATGACAAATATAAGTAGCTGAGACCTTTTTTAAATTTATAAATAGTTTTAATTCAATATTCCAAGGTAAATTGATATGACTATTATCTGATGATGGTATGTATAATTTCTAGATTTATAGAAACCCACCCTAACAGAAGAGTTTATTTTATTGTAATAACAACAGGATTGCCTGCTTTTATTTTTTCTATTGTGAACAATCTCACAGTTCAGATTAAAAAACAAACAAATCAAGTCTTTCTTATATAAAAATTCCTGTATGATCCACATCATCCTCACATTGCAGGAGCAGTTGAAAGAGGGAAAAAAAAAATCAGTATTTTAATGAGAAAATTGTCTAAATTTTCTGACAAGTTTAACTTGGTCTGAATATTTGATTTACCCAAATTTAGTGACCTCAAGGGCCACATCAAATTGGAAAACTAAATTGTCTCATCAAATAATTATAGCAGGCCTAAGAGGTTACTTGCATCTACTGAAAAACATTCCATTACAGTTATCTGATAATAATAGCACTTTATATTGTCAAGCTCTTAAAAATACTGCTTTGTTTTATCATTCACCAGCCATATCTGCCTTTGTAAAGTCACACTTAGCAAGTCCCCAGACCTAACCTAGATATTGAATCCAAATTAAGGAACATGTATGAGATGTGATTTGACCATTCTTGAATCAGATCATACCAAGTGTTCCCAACAACTCATATTGCCATAAATTGCCACATTAGAGAAACATGGACATTTGCAGTCCATGGCAATGATTACCATACAAACCTATATCCCAGCTGACTTCTTTTCTTCATGAAGTCAACATAATAACACTGCCAACAAAACGCTAACAAAGCTCTACAACTTGCTTAGATGGGAACTTTATCTTCTCTTAGAAAGCCAGCACTTTCTTAAAAGAGGTATATTGTGAACTTCACCTTTGGTAAATGATTGTCACCTTTTTATACTACACTGGTCCTTGAAGATTAAAATGGTGTTTACAACTGAATGGAAATAACGCCACAGAAACATGGAAAACAGCATAGTGGTGCAAGCCAAATATACCATATATAGGATTGACCAAACAATGCTGAGTTAATTTTGCTGGTTAAATGTTTAACATACTTGATCACATTTACATATATTATTCAACTATAGCTTAGATTACAATCTTACCCTGTTACTTTTTTAATAGTGCATGAGTGAGTGCTCAGTAGCTCAGTCATGTCTGACTCTTTGCAACCCCATGGACTGTAACCCATCTGGTTTCTCTGCTCATGGAATTTTCCTGGCAAGAATACTAGAGCGGGTTGCCGCTTCCTGCTCCAGGAAATCTTGACCCAGGGATCAAAACTGAGTCTCCTGAGACTCCTGCCTTAGCAAGGGGTTCTTTACCACTAAGCCACCTGTAATATTTCCCCTAATATCCCAACCAAAAGGTTTTATCCTGACTACAAATAGCCCAGATTCTCAAGCTGGGCTGAGCTAATCCAGAAAAAAAAATTTATTTCCAGATCTGATTACTTCTGAAAATGTTATTCTGTCCATCTTAGTATTAAAAGCATTATTCAACCTTATTAATTATCTATTATCAACTTGACTATGCTCCCCAGAATGGTACAGAGCAGACTTCCAGTAAAGCAAGCTTCTCACAAACCTGAGACTCCACTCTTATTTTCTCATTTCAAAAATAATAATAAGCCACAAATCTAAATTTGGATTAGCTCCAAATTATTGTTCATTTTTGATCAAAACATATTAGATTCTAACAAACTTAGGTTAAATAATCTGAAACAAATAATGAACTGTCCATGTATTTTCTTCCTAACTCTGCTCACAAATAAAAGGGAACAAAACAAAAAGAAGTACCAACTTCTTCCTCAACCTGACTCAGACCACTACTATCTGCCTAGAAAATGGATGAGTCTGTGGCCATGGTAGACCCAATGGAGATCAAAGCATGAGACTCCTGAGTGTCCCAGTCAGATTACCCATTTTAGTTCAAACTCATATGCACTATATAGTTTCAAAATAAGCCTCTCATTCATATGTTCAAACTAGGACTCATGCTTATAATGAGCTCCACCAACTGACAATCTGATAACAGCAAGACAGTTATAAATATGCTAAGAGAATAATTGTTCTTGTTTTAAATAGAACAAAAGGAGGGAAACTGAAGTGGAAATTTCCCATCCACTTTGATTTCTACTTTACATGTAAATGAATCATTACATTAAATGCAACAATTTTTGTGTAATATTACATTTCTAAACTACCAGATTCAAAGGTGATAGAACCTGAATGATCTAAATTTAGAAAATCTGTCATTGTCTAAGCACCAAAACTATAAAACTGGACTCTGTAATGGGGAATGTATCCCTTAAAAAGGGGCTTCCCTGGTTGCTCAGTGGTAAACTATCTGCCTGCAATGAAGGAAACACAGAAGACACAAGTTTGATCCCTGGGTCAGGAAGATTCCTGGAGACAGGAAAGGATACCCACTCCAGTATTCCTGCCTGGAGAACTCCATGGACAGAGGAACCTGGCAGGCTACAGTCCATAGGGTCACACAGAGTTGGACACGACTGAAGCAACTTAGCACATCCTCTAAAAATACTTCTTTACGTGGCTGACCTCAATATTTTCCATGAAAACATTTATGTATGCAATAGTTCTATGAACCCTCAAACCAAAAGGGTATCTCTAGGTTAAACAATAAAAATGTGAACTGTTCTGGAGGGATTTAACCTCAGTTTTTCTGAACTGGGGGACAAAGAATACAGCTGGGGTTAGGAATGAGGCTCCTTACTGAAAAGAAGGTAATAATCTAGAGTCTGCATTCATAAAAATGAACCCTCCAGTTCCCTGATCCCTTTGAACCCTAGGAATTTGTTTGCAAAGTTTATACTGTCCCAGAGAGGAGACTGGAGGTTCTTCTTTAGGAAAATGACTAACCTACAAGAAAAGATATTGAAATTAAAATTTGTAGAGCCCCTAACAAAATAGGCTGATTACCCTGCGCCATCTGACTCAGTCAGAGACACAGCCCTGCCCAGTGAGCTTTCCATGCTGAGTACAGATGGAGGCAAGAGCTGCCACACCTGAAGCACACCTCTCACAGAAGGCGGCGACTAAAGCAAACAACAAAGGAATGCATATAACATAGAGGCAATGAAGGAAGAAGTGACCTGGAAGACAAAACCGTTCCTAGAGACAAAATCATTCTTATAGCCAGGAAAAGACCAAAATGTTACTAAATGAGACAAAGACAGAGTGAGATAGGGAGGAGAGGAGATTCAAAGATACACACACACACACAAACTTGATAAATTTAAAAATATGATGGCAGACAATTATAAGACAACATTAATAAAGATTTAAATACAACAGAAAAATCTTCAATAAAGAAGACTTTAAAGACAGTGTATTGGAAATAATGGTGAAAAGATGTGAATATAAAAGGATTTTGCAAGGTAGTCTGCCTTTGAATAACAGGAGTTATAGAGAGAACAGAATAAAAAATAGGGGAAGAATTTACCAAGGAAAAAATTCCAGTGTTTCCCAGGTAACAAAATCATGAATTTATAAACTGAAAGAACCCACAGAGAGATCCAAAATTTAAATTCAAAAGACCTCTATCAAGGCATGTAATCACAAAATATCAAGACACCAAGAAGAAAGAGAATATTCTAAAAACTTCTGGTGCTAATTTCCTTCAGTCTTGTCCAACTCTGTGGCACCCCATGGACTGCAGCCCACCGGGCTCCTCTGTCCATGGGTTTCTAGTGGGTTGCCATTTCCTTCACCCAGGATCTTCTCCACCCAGGGATCAAACCTGCATCTCAAGTCTTCTTCATTGTCAGACGGGTTCTTTACCATTCGTGCCACCTGGGAAGCTTAAAAACTTCTAGGAAGAAGTTAAAGAGGACATACAAAGCATTAGGAATTAAAATGGCAAGAGAAATTTTAGCAAGAACATTGGAAGTTAGAAGACAATGGAAAAACAACTTCAAATTTGTGAAAAGAGTATTTCCAACACATTTTTATACCAAACCAAGCCAGCTATCAAATGTGATAGAATATATAACATTTTCAATTATGAAAGATTTTCAAAACTTCGTCTTCTCTGAGTTATTTCTTGGGAAACTACTGAAAAATATGTTCCACTCAAAAATTTACTAAATCAATAAAGATAAAAACATAGAGTATAGGAAACAGGGATTCAAGCTCAAAGCAAAGAGGATTCCTAGGATAACAAATAGTAATCTTATATACAAAGCCTAGAGAAATCTCCAGGAAGAATGTGTACAAGAAAAAGTTATAACAGATTTTCTGATGTTTCTGACCATAATAAAGATGTTTCAGAGTTCCTTCCAGGAATTTATGTTGAAAATATTGATGTCCTCATAGAACTTGAATAATTAAAAACTCAAGAAATAGAAACATATTAACATAGGTATAATCAGGAAAGCCATAAAGACAAAACACCTAAAATTGTATAAGTAATTAATTGTGTGGAATGAGCCTTGAGAGAAGTGGAATTCTATACTTATTTGAGCTGCAAACTATGAATTTAGAAATTTTTAAAAGGTCTGTATTAACACACAGGATCTTTAAGGCTCATGTCCACTTCCTGAAAATTATCTCAGGGAAAAATAAATCAAAGGCAAACACAAGAGTATACCTACAGCTATGTTCATTATTGCATTGCTTATTATAATAGGAAACAGAAGGTAATCAAAATGCTCAGAAATAGATAAGTTCAATGTATGTCCTGACATATGTTAATGAATACCAATACTAAATATGCTGCTAAGTCGCTTTAGTCATGTCCGACTCTGTGTGACCCCAGAGAGGGCAGCCCACCAGGTTCCCCCGTCCCTGGGATTCTCCAGGCAAGAACACTGGAGTGGGTTGCCATATGAAGTTGTGGTAAACTTTGATGTTGAACGTTTTCACAATATATTATTAAAATCGTAATCACATGATTACCATTCACATGATTACTGTCTTTTATAAATAAGAAAATGACATGAAAATGTCTGATAGAAACTTAAGGAATGAAAAATGACATTAATCATCATGAATTCTGGATGAAAGGAGTACAGAAACTTCTTTTTTCAAGCAACTTTGTTTCTCTTTTTCACCTACACTAAAAATATGATAGTTACAGCTCCTCATATCAAAAGCTTGTCTATTTTCTCATCCGTTGACTC
>NW_011494738.1:3062508-3071200 GCF_000754665.1 Bison bison bison | reverse complement strand
CATCATGAATTCTGGATGAAAGGAGTACAGAAACTTCTTTTTTCAAGCAACTTTGTTTCTCTTTTTCACCTACACTAAAAATGTGATAGTGGTTTGGGAAAATGGTAACAACATTTTACAGCTCCTCATATCAAAAGCTTGTCTATTTTCTCATCCCTTGACTCTAGCTGGCCTTGTGACCAGCTTTCACCAACAGAAGGCAAAGATACATTGCATCAGTGCTGAATCTAGGCTTTACTAGGAAGAAAATGTTTCCTCTACCAACTTAGGCACTTCAGATCAGTCGCTCAGTCGTGTCTGACTCTTTGCGACCCCATGAATCGCAGCACGCCAGGCCTCCCTGTCCATCACCAACTCCTGGAGTTCACTGAGACTCAATGATGCTAAAGCTGAAACTCCAGTACTTAGGCACTTAGGGACCTGCAAATTAAGTAACAACAGACAGGTTAACAAGAAAAGAATTTAATTCATAGGCATGTGGGATCATCCCATACGGAATGGATCACCAAACAGCTAGGAATAAAGGCTTTGTATACCAGTTTAATAGGGGAAAGAGGGAGAGAGAGCTTCTTTGGAAAACATATAGGCTTCCAGGAGGAAAAGCTGGAAGATACGGAAGTTTCTGATAAAGTATATTTAGAAATTTCTCATCCCAGTGCTAATGGGCAGTCTCCTTTCTCACTGGAAGCTCCCACAGAAAGGGAATTTATAGCAAATTCATTCTCAGAAAACTCTGGCTTTAATCAGATAAGAGAGACTCAGCAAAGGTTTCTTCCTTTATCTCCAACATCTTAATTTTAGAGTCACCTTTATATCATTTTGGTGGGATGGGTCCCTTGAACCTCAAGACAACATGCAGCTGCTGCTCTCCCATTTCTGTTCTCTCGTGCTTATATGGTCCCCATGAAATAAGCCTAGTGGAGAATGACAGTACATATAGAGGCCCTGCCATCCTAGCTGAGGTTCCTAAACCAGCTAGTCCCACCTCCCCAACAGCTGAACTCAGACTCACAAGCCAGACCACCTGAGCACAGCCAAACAAGGCCCAGACAAGAACCGCCAGCTGAGTCCAGCCTACACTGCCAACCTACAGAAACATCACTGTGTTAAGTTACAAAGTTTTGGGGTAGCTTGCTTTGTAGCAATAGACGCCTGAAAGAGAAATATATTGTTTTCAAGAAACTATGGTAATGAATGATTTACTAAAAATAATTAACAATTGTTTAATCACAAAAGCTAAAGAGTTGGCAACATGAAAAAATTCATCTTAAAATGATGGACAAGAAATTTATTAAGATCTTTCTAGTTGTTTATATAAGAAGAATAAAAAAGGATATTAAATTTGAAGCCAATAAAAGGGAACCTTTCTCTATATCCAAGGCATAATAATTAATGTGAGGGCTTTGTTCTACTCAGTGGGAATTACTGAGTCAAACATTTTACAGGGATCCCAGAAATATGAAACAGACTTTCAGTACAACTTTGAACAATGTATTTGAGGTCAAAAGAAGCTAAAATCTTAAGTCCTTAGATATGGAAACAGGAAGTGACGGAGAAGAGATATACCAACAGCATGCACTGAGTTTGCCCTCAGCTGTTATGACTCAAGGGGCCATTACTGGAAGAGCACTGTTGCTTAGCCTCAGGGTTCGCACAGAGATTGCTAGCTTGTTCTTTTATCTTTATTATTACTACCATATACCCCAGCCATTACTGCTGTGTAGGACTGGACAACTGGTTGTTCTGACAGGGTTTTAAGCCTTTCCTAGATGCACCTAGCATTAAGCACCGCCAGTTGGGATAGGAAAATAAATGGGAAAGGGAAACCATTTCTTCTCCCCTGTTGCACTTTAAATCTTACCATACTCAATCAAGATTCTAGGAAACAGCTGATTGTTTAAAAAAAAGAAAAAAGCACTTTTTCCTGATTTCCTCAACAGCAATGCCTGGAAGCATATTTGCATGCAAAATACACTGTGCTATAAAGTTGATAGCTGTGTGCCTTGCAAAAGCCACTTAGCATTGCTTTGTTTTGTCATTTGTGTGAGTAAAAGAGACCTAGTTTTATTTTACAGAGTTTATGGGATCCAGTCATTTGTTTCAATGCAGGGCAGTTGTTGAAAATCTGTGCTTAGTCACCCAGTTATGTCCAACTCTTCGTGACCCCATGGACTGTAGCCTGCCAGGTTTCTATGTCCATGGGATTTTCCAGAGAACAATACTGGAGTGGGTTACTATTTCGTACTCAAAGGATCTTCCTAACCCAGGGATTGAACCCACATCTCTTGCATCTCCTGCATTGGCAGGCAGGTTCTATACCACTGTATTGAAAATCTAGCTGGTCATTGAAATGACACATGACATTTTCTGGTGGTGAGGATGAGATACCTTTATTTTTGATAAGGCTTCTTTCACAATAGAGAAAGGGCCACACAATAATTTAAAATAATACTGTATCACAAGAAAATACAAAACAGTGTCTACCCTATAATTACATTATCTAAATATTACATAGGGTAGTGTGCAAAAGCTGCAAATATTATTAAAAATATAAATGTTGATCTGTTGGTAAATAAATTCATTTTAAATTTATTACTATGTTTTTGATAGTGTTAGTGTAATATATATATTTTCTTCAAAAATGTTTTAAGTAACAGGATAATAACAACAGTATATGTGTGAGTGGCCTGGTCAAGTCCAACTCTCTGTGACCCTTTGGACTGTAGCCCGCCAGCAGTATAAACCCTCTTAAATACTTAAACACTTTATTACAGATTCTGACTTAATGTATCAAATTGCTGCTTTGAGACATATTCAAAGGCTTAGTGTTAGCCCCTTCCTGAATTACATATGCTTTTATATTATCCTGAAGCAAATTCATAAAGAACTCTTGAAAATCTAAGAGGCCTGAATATGTGCTACAATGTTTCTCAAAGCACTGGCTTCATCTAAAGTCTAGGGAAAGCAGTGAATATTCAGGATTCAAGGAACATATGTAAATTTTATGAATTAGATTAACAGCTTGATGAGGGCATCACTTTTTAAAGTGCACATTTCTGCTGCCCCAATACTAATAATCCTCTAGGAGCTGACTGCTGCTGCTGCTGCTAAGTTGCTTCAGTCGTGTCTGACTCTGTGCGACCCCATAGACAGCAGCCCAGCAGGCTCCCCCGTCCCTGGGATTCTCCAGGCAAGAACACTGGAGCTGGCAGTACCTTTAAAGCAATGATCAACAGAAATGAATGACTTCTTATAAATGGGCAATTTTATTACAGGAATCAAGAAGTTTTATAATTACTTCTGTTGTTTAGTCACTAAATTGTGTCTGACTCTTTTGCAATCTCCGAACCATAGTCCGCCAGGCTCCTCTATCTGTGGGATTTCCCAAGCAAGAATATTAGATTGGGTTGCCATTTCCTTCTCCAGGAGATCTTTTTGACCCAGGATCAAACACATGTCTCCTGCACTGACAGGCAGATTCTTTATTGCTGAGCTACCACGGAGGCCCCTGATTATGCCTCTACACACCTATGCCTTTAACTAATGGTACTGATGATAAGCCTCATGTTAAACAGTTACACCTTCTTTCTAAATTATGTCATTCAAATTCCTGAGTCTTTCACCCTGTGTTACCTATAAGATTTGAAAGTATAATGGTGAATATTGAGTCCCCAAGCCATTTCTTGTTAAAAAAAAAAAAAATCATGCTTATAGTAATAATAGCTACAATTACTGAGGGTGTGTAAAGTACTCTATCAGGCATGTTACATAATTCTCACTGCTTATTACTCCCATATTATAACCATGATGTAAATGAAAATTCAACCCTAGAATAGTTGATTTACCTATTTCCTTGAAACTGGCTGGTATTACCTTGTAAGCTGAGTCACAAGCTATTTGAATTGGAAGCTGTACAAGCTGATTGAAAATTTTTCTTTTACTCTAGGGAAAAACCTCTGAGAATTGGGATCCCAGCTATCTAAATATTTTGAGAGAGCCCACCCATAGGGACTCTGGCTGATTTTGTGTTTAAAAACCATGGTCCTTTCTCATCTGCATTTCTAACTAAATAGGCCTAACTGACCAAGGTAATTTAGAATATCAATGGCCATTATGGGGAATTTTTGAATCTCCAAACTTAATTCTCTTAAAATCAATTTGGATTACAATAGCTCAAAAATCTCCATAACTGAATGGTAGGCCTATTTCAATTGGTGTTTTGAGGCTTACAAACATTATCTGGAGCTTAAAATTGCCTTTCTGCAAAATAAGGTTTTAAGGTTAACTGAGGCAAACAAAGTGACTGACATGGGATTAACCTCTAAAACACACAAACAGCTCATGCAGCTTAATATTAAAAAAAAAAAAAAACAAAAACAACCCAGTCAAAAAATGGGCATAAAATCTAAATAGACATTTTTTCAAAGAAGACATATGAATAGACAAAAAGCACATGAAAAGATGCTCAATATCATTAATTATTAGAGAACTACAAACCAAAACTACAGTGAGGTATCACCTCACACTGGTCAGAATGGCCATTATCAAAAAATCTATAAACAATAAATGCTGGAGAAGGGGTGGAAGAAAAAGGGAACCTTTCTACACTGTTGGTGGGAATGTAAATTGGTACAACCATTAGGAAGAAGAGTATGTGGGTTTCTTTAAAAAAAAAAAATAGAACTACATATGATCAGGCAATCCTATTCCTAGGCATATATCTAAAGAATATGATAATTTGAAAAGATACATGCATCCCAATGTTCATTGCAGCACTGTTGACAATAGGAGGGACATGGAAGCAACCTAAATGACCATCGATAGATGAATGGATAAAGAAGACGTGGCACGTATATACAATGGAATATTACTCAGACATAAAAAGAATGAAATAATGTCATTTACAGCAACAGACATGGACCTACAGAGTCTCATACTGAGTGAAGTAAGTCAGATAAAAACAAATATCATATTATATCACCTATATCTGAAATCTTTAAAAAAAGTGGTACAAATGAACTTATTTACAAAATAGAAAGAGTCACAGAATGCAGAAACCAAACTTATGGTTGCCAAGGAGATAAAGGGGGGATAAATTGGGACACTGGGATTGACATATACATACTACTGTATATAAAATAGATAATTAATAAGAAAGAACCTACTGTATAGCACAGGAACTCCACTCAATAATCTAATGATTTATATGGAAAAAGAATCTAAAAAAGTTGTTTTTCAGTTGCTCGATCATGTCTGACTCTTCTCACCTCATGGACTGCATCATACCAGGCTTCCCTGTCCTTCACCATCTCCCCAAGTTTGCTCAAACTCATGTCCATTGAGTTGATGATACCATCCAACTATTTCATCCTTTGTCACTCCTTTCTCCTTTTCCCCTCAATCTTTCTCAGCATCATGGCCTTTTCCAACAAGTTGGCTCTTCTCATCAGGTGGCCAAAGTATTGGAGCTTCAGCTTCAGCGCAGTCCTTCCAATGAATATTCAGGGTTAAGTTTCTTTAGGAGTGACTGATTCGATCTCCTAGTTTCAATTATTTCTGTTTCCCAATTTGGATATCTTTTATTTCTTTTGTTGCAAATTTCCATGGCTAGGATCCATGATACAATATTGAACAGAAGTGATGGGAGTGAACATCTTTGTCTATTCCTGATCTTAGCAGGGAAAGCATTCAGACTTTCAACATGAAGCATGGTGTTAATCGTGGGTTTATTGCATATATCCTTTATCAGAGGAAGTAAATTCCCTTGTATATCTGGCTTGAGGTTTTTTAAATCCTGAAAAAAAAATTTTAGCAAATGCTTTTTCTTCATCTATTGAGATGACTTTTATGTACTTTCTATCCTTTTTTCCTGTTTGGTTTTCTTAAACCAACCTTGCATTGATGGGATAAATACCACTTAGCCATGGAGCGTAATCCTTGTAAGTTTCCACTCAGGATTTGTTCATCCAAACTGAAATCAATGCCTTAGGCAACTGTGATATTACTACTATTTTCAGTAACATCCTGGGGGTGTCAGGGCATTTCCACTGAACTCAGTTCTAAGTGTAATCAGATAGCCATCAGTTCAGTTCAGTTGCTTAGTCGTGTCTCTTTGCAACCCCATGAATCGCAGCATGCCAGGTCTCCTTGTCCATCACCAGTTCCAAGAGTTTACTCAAACTCATGTCCATCGAGTCGGTGATGCCATCCAACCGACATCTCATCCTTTGTCGTCCCCTTCTCCTCCTTCCCCCAATCCCTCCCAGCACCAGAGTCTTTTCCAATGAGTCAACTCCTCGCATGAGGTGGACAAAGTATTGGAGCTTCAGCTTTAGCATCATGCCTTCCAATGAACACCCAGGACTGATCTCCTTTAGAATGGACTGGTTGGATCTCTTTGCAGTCATATCACCCTGGAAATAGAGATTTTCCAGGAAGCTGCAAATTTGGGTGGTGTGGGGAGGGGGGGCCAGGAAATGTACTGTCTGGGGATAGAACATTTAATGGAGCTCCAAAAGATGTCAGTCCTCATTGTTCACAAGGCTGCCAGCTAGCACCATGACACATAGCTGGGAAAACAAAGAGGATGAGACTAGCCCCCAGTTAAAATACTAAAGATCCTTTCATCTTTCTCTTGCACGAATGCCGTATAGTTTGTTCTTTGTCTTTGGTTAATTTCCATCATTCTTAAATTGTTATTTTTGTTGTTTTGCCATATTTTCTCTGTTTTTTTATGAGAGACTGAGTTCACTAAGGTCCCAAATGGTTCACTCTCTACCAGTTCAGAAGATGTACTATTGCCTGGCTTAAGAGGATGGTTTGTGTACAACTGGACACATGATAGTTTGATTCACTGCAATAACTTGCATAATATTTTGCAAGAATTCAGAGTTGGACAGGACCATTTTTTTGCAAATCATTCAACAAATATTTATAATTTTTTTAATTTATAAATAATGTACATACTAATAATCAATGAATAAGACTAAACTCCCATCATCAACACGAGTAAGTCTGTCTGGAGCAGAGGAGCTATTATGGAGCATATACTATTTGCCACTCCTTTTAGTGAGATCACTTTTAGAAAACAGAGAAAGAAAAACACTGAAGAATCTTATCTAAAGACACTATCTTAAGCTGAGACATGAAGGATGAATATGACATTTCCAGTTGAACCTAGCACAGGAGAACATCCCTTGGTATAGAACATGGACTTCAGAGAATGAAGGATCACATTTAATAAGGGATTATTCCTGATATGGAGAAGGCAATGGCACCCCACTTCAGTACTCTTGCCTGGAAAATCCCATGGACAGAGGAGCCTGGTAGGCTGCAGTCCATGGGGTCGCTAAGAGTCGGACACGACTGAGCGACTTCACTTTAATTTTCACTTTCATGCATTGGAGAAGGAAATGGCAACCCACTCCAGTGTTCTTGCCTGGAGAATCCCAGGGACGGGGGAGCCTGGTGGGAGGCCGTCTATGGGGTCGCACGGAGTCAGACACGACTGAAGCGACTTAGCAGCAGCAGCATTCCTGGTATTGGAGGTAGAATATTTAATGGAGCCAATGGTTCCTGCCTATTTAGTTTAACTCAACAGAGGGAAGAATAAATATTTTTTAACTGAGCAACTATATCTTCACTTGACCAAGAATTTAATAACAAAAATTTTAGATAACAAAAGGAAACAAATATAAGTTTGCTGTTATAATATACACATAAGAATTTCATTGCAATTAGATGACAACTGGCTATATAAGCTATACTGTACTGTCATAGTCAACTTCAGAGTCTATAAGTCTACAGTACCTATTTATTCCTGAGAAATCAAAAACTAAATGAAAACATATCACTGCTGCTACTGCTGCTAAGTCACTTTAGTCGTGTCTGACTCTGTGCGACCCTATAGACGGCAGCCCACCAGGCTCCTCTGTCCATGGGGTTTTCCAGGCAAGAGTACTGAAGTGGGGTGCCATTGTCTTCTCTGGAAAACATATTAAAATCCCCCCAAAAAAATCTACTTCTGCTTTATTGACTATGCCAAAGCATTTGACTGTGTGGATCACAACAAACTGTGGAAAATTCTTCAAAAGATGGGAATATCAGACCACCTTACCTGCCTACTGAGAAATCTGTATATGGGTCAAGAAGCAACAGTTAGAACCAGACAAGGAACAATGGACTGGTTCCAAATTGGGAAAGAAGTATGTCAAGGTTGTATACTTTCACTCTGCTTTTTTAACCTGTATACACAGTACATCATGTGAAATGCCAGGCTGGATGAATACAGGCTGGAATCAAGATTGCTGGGAGAAATATCAATAACCTCGGATATGCAGATGACACCACCCTTATGGCAGAAAGTGAAGAAAACCTAAAGAGCCTCTTGATGAAAGTGAAAAAGGAAAGTGAGAGAGTTGACTTAAAACTCAACATTCAAAAAACTAAGATCATGGCATCTGGTCCCATCACCTCATGGCAAACAGATGGGGAAACAATGGAAACAGTGACAGACTTTATTTTCTTGGGCTCCAAAATCACTGCAGATGGTGCCTGCAGCCATGAAATTAAAAGATGCTTTCTTCTTGGAAGAACAGCTATGGCCAACCTAGATAGCATATTAAAAAGCAGAGACATTACTTTGCCAACAAAGGTCCATCTAGTCAAAGCTATGGTTTTTCCAGTAGTCATG
>NW_011494738.1:3047177-3062346 GCF_000754665.1 Bison bison bison | reverse complement strand
GGACAGAGGATGAGATGGTTGGATGGCATCACTGACACTATGGACATGAGTTTGAGCAAGCTCCAGGAGTTGGTGATGGACAGGGAAGCCTGGTGTGCTGCAGTCCATGGGGTTGCAAAGAGTCAGACATGACTGAGTGACTGAAGTCAACTGACCTATTTATTCCTGAGAAGTCAAAAACTAAACAAAAACGTATTAAACTCAAGCAAAAAGATTATATACAACTTTGATTGAAAAGCAATATGGGAGGAAGAAAAATGAAATCAGTTTGGTTTTGACCTTCCATCATACACAGTCTGCACTGCTCTGGTTAATAAAGACATTACCCAGTTGGAAAAATAGGTGAAAGAAGCCCTTGAGTTCATAGAGCTCAGTGACTTCATGTGGGTGTTTCAAGGAAAATTTCAAAATGCCAGATGTATCCTTGTCATCAGCTCTCAAGGCATGTGTGAAGCTCAGGAAAGAAAATTGAATCCTAAAAACCGGCATTTGGGACAAAGCTGCCTTTATTCAACATAAATTAGAACACACATTTCACAAGACTGCTAAGTCACTTCAGTCGTGTTTGACTCTCTGCGACCCCATAGACGGCAGCCCACCAGGCCCCCCTGTCTCTGGGATTCTCCAGGCAAGAACACTGAAGTGGGTTGCCATTTCTTGCTCCAATGCATGAAAGTGAAAAGTGAAAGTGAAGTCGCTCAGTCCTGACTCTTCGCGACCCCATGGACTGCAGCCTACCAGGCTCCTCCGTTCATGGGATTTTCCAGGCAAGAGTACTGGAGTGGGGTGCTATTGCCTTCTCCATTCACAAGACTACAAATTCCATGTGGTAATATTTTCAAGTGCCACCAGTGTTACTACCTTCTTACCTCAAAGGCATGAAACAAGGCAGGGAAGAATGGGGGAAGGGATAGTTAGGGAGTCTGGGATGGATATGTACACATTGCTATATTTAAAATGAATAATCAACAAGGACCTACCATACAGCACAGGGAACTTTGCTCAATGTTATGGGGAGCCTGGATGGGAGGGTAGTTTGGGGGAGAATGGATACATGCATATGTATGGCTGAGTAGACCTGCTCCTTCAACAACTCTAAAGTCTCTCCTGAATCGTGCTCCCATGCCCAGGACAACCTCTCATCTTATCAAAAGACTGTGATCATTTTAAACCAATCATCTGTCCTCTTGTTTCCTCCCTTCCCTTTCAGGAGCTGCTTAAACAGGTTGCCTCCTTAGCAGCTTTAGGGTGCTTTTTGAAAAAAGTTATACTAAGACCTTAAGAGACGATGTATGTTTTAAATTATTTCCAAAGACATAGAATAGGAACAAACTTACTGACCTTGCAGGCCTACAAGCCCTGTCCATTTTAAAGGGAAGGACAGAAGCTCAAGTTTTTAAGGTAGGAGACTCTTCAGCATCTGAGAAGAAATCATTTATTAGGCTTGTAATTTTGGTCCCTGACTTTCTGTTTTCTGGACTCATTAATTATGCTGTAAAGTGGGGAAAGCCTTATCTGTTCAGACATATTTTAAGGAACCAAGTATAAACCAAGTATGTTTCTGTTAATATTAAAAACTAACACATTTACAACGAAAAAAAAAATAACACCTTTGCTATTCACCTGAAATTATCACAACATTGCCAGTTATACTCCAATATAAAACAAAGTTAAAAAAATATTAAACATGGGTTGTCCAAGGATGGCAGAGGAATAGGACAGGAAGACCACTTTCTCCACCACAAATTCATCAAAAGATCATTTGAACACTGAGAAAATACCACAAAACAACTTCTGAACGCTGGAAGAGGACACAAGGCACCCAGAAAGGCAGCCCATTGTCTTCAAAAGGAGGTAGGACAA
Source organism: Bison bison bison (assembly GCF_000754665.1). Classification (NCBI taxonomy): domain Eukaryota; kingdom Metazoa; phylum Chordata; class Mammalia; order Artiodactyla; family Bovidae; genus Bison; species Bison bison. The sequence goes on along the minus strand of NW_011494738.1, from coordinate 3,060,483 downwards.
AATATAAAAGATAAAAAGAGAGACAAAAGAGTTAGGGATGGAGACCCATCCCACAGAGGGAGTCGTAAAAGAGGAGAAGTTTCCAAACACCAGGAAACCCTCTCACCAGTGGGTCTGTGGGGAGTTTTGGAATCTCAGAGGGCAACATAACCGGGAGGAAAAATAAATAAATAAAACCCACAGATTATGCGACTAACTGCAACTCCCAGCGGAGAAGTAGCCCAGACGCTCGCATCTGCCACCAGCAAGCAGGGGCTGAACAGGGAGGTGTGGGCTGCACTGCTTAGGGTAAGGACCTGGCCTGAATGCCCTGAGGGCAATCTGAGGGAGCTAACCTGAGATAGCAACCCAAACTGTGGGATAGCCAGAGAGAGAATTAAAAAAAGAGGACAGAGAGCGAGAACTTACCAGCAAAAAGCTCTAACCTAAAGCACTGTCAAACCCGCTCACAGAACAAAGGACTGAGCTAATACCAGAGGAGAGCTAGCCTGCTGAGGACAGGCCCCTCCCCCCACTGGAGGCAAAGAGGCAGGCGGGCGACAGCCAGAGCCAGAAGGCAAGGGGCAAACTCAGCCCCAGAGATGGCATCCTCTACCAAACTGCAAGCAGGCTCCCAGTTGCTAACCAAGTCTTCCTTGGATCCTGGATGGTTGACATCCCCCAGGAGAAACGCCAGAGATCAGTTCCCCAGAGGAGACACACAGCACACCTGAGATGGCGCTCCCACTGCACACCCAGGAAACCGAGGGGCTGGGAATGGGGAGGTGATAAGACGCACTGCCCCACCTGGGGAGGGTGTGCTTTCCGAGCACCTGGTTGTCTGAGACGCTCGGACCTGGGAAGGGCACAAAACGCAGTCCCAACTGAGTCTGTGCCTTTGTGGAGTACCCGAGAACCTAAACATGAGTGGCTTAGACCTGGGAAGTACACACAACTCAGGGCCCACTTTAGACAGTTCCCCTGCAGAGCAACCTGGAGCCTGAGCAGTGTAGACCGGGAAAGCACACATGCTGTGAGTGGGGGCAAACCCAGTGTGGCCCAGACACTGCGAGCACTCCCCCCACACACCAGTGATATTTGTTTGCAGTGTTCCTCCCTCCCCGCAGTACAATTGAACAAGTGAGCCTAAACAAATGACTACCTTCACCCCCTTGTGTCAGGGTGGAAATTAGACACTGAAGAGACTTGCAAACAAAGGAAACCAAAATAAAAAAAGAAGAGGGAACCGCTTTGGAAGTGACAGGTGCAACAGATTAAAACCCTGTAGTTAGCATTGACTACATTGGAAGGGGCCTATAGACATTGAGAAGAAGTATAAGCTGGAACAAGGAACTATCTGAAACTGAGCTGAACCCACACTGCCCTCAACAGCTCCAGAGAAATTCCTAGATATATTTTACTATTATTATTTTTAATTTAAAAATTTTTTAAGTTCATTATACCTTTAATTTTCATTTTTAAAACCTACTATTACTGTGCAAGAAAAATACCCTATTTTTAAAGCAAATTTCATTTTTTTATATAATTTTTATGATTTTTGTTTTTTAATATTGTATTTTTGAGAGTCTAACCTCCACTCTAGATTTTTAACCTTTGCTTTTTGGTATTTGTTATCAATTTTGTACCTTTAAGAATCCAATTTTCAGTACCCATTTTTACTTAGGAGTGTGAATACTGGCTTGATTGCTCTCTCCCCTTTTGACTTTCCCTTTTCTGCCCTAGGTCACCTCTATCTCCTCCCTCCCCCTTCTCTTCACTAGTTAACTCTATGAATCTCTTTGGGTGTTCCGGGCTGTGGAGAACATTTAGAAAACTGATTTCTGACTAAATTGGTCTCTCTCCTTTTGACTCTCCCTCCTCTCCCCCTGGTCACCTCTATCTCCTTCCTCCCTCTTCTCTTCTCTATGTAACTCCATGAATTTCTCTGAGTGTTCCAGATTCTGCAGAGCAAATAGGGAATTGATTACTGGCTAGATTGCTCTCTCCCCTTTTGATTCCCCCTCTTCTCCTGGTCACTTCTATCTCCCTCCTCCCTCTTATCTTCTCCATGTAACTCTGTGAACCTCTCTGGGTGTCACTCACTGTGGAGAATCTTTTCACCATTAACCTAGATGTTTTATCATCAGTGGTGTATGGATGGAGAAGTCTTGAGGCTACTATAAGAATAAGACTGAAAACCAGAGGCAGGAGGCTTAAATCCAAAACTTTAGAACACCAAAAAACTCCTAACTCCAGGGAACATTAATTGATAAGAGCTCATCCAAAAGCCTCCATACCTACACTGAAACCAAGCTCCACCCAGGAGACAACAAGTTCCAGAGCAAGACATACCAAGCTAATTCTCCAACAACGCAGGAACATAACCCTAAGCATTAAAATACAGGTGGCCAATATTGCACTCCAGAGAAAAGAGATCCAGCTTCACCCACCAGAACACCGATGCGAGCTTCCCTAACCAGGAAACCTTGACAAGCCACTCGTCCAATCCCACCCACAAGGAGGAACCTCCACAACAAAGAGGTACCACAAATTTCCAGCATACAGAAAGGGCACCCCAACACAGCAACCTAAACAAGATGAAAAGGCAGAGAAATATTCAGCAGGTAAAGGAACATGATAAAAGCCTTCCAAACCAAACAAAAGAGGAGGAGATAGGGAGTCTACCTGAAAAAGAATTCAGGATAATGATAGAAAAATGATGCAAAATCTTGAAAAAAAAAAAAATGGAGTTACAGATAGTCTGGAGACAAGGATTGAGAAGATGCAAGAAATGATTAACAAGGACCTAGAAGAAATAAAAAAGAGTCAATCAATAATGAATAATGCAATAACTGAGATCAAAAACATTCTGGAAGGAACCAACAGTAGAATAACTAAGGCAGAAGATAGGATAAGTGAGGTGGAAGATAGAATGGTGGAAAAAATTGAAGCAGAGAGGAAAAAAGAGAAAATAATTAAAAGAAATGAGGACAACCTCAGAGACCTCTGGGACAATGTTAAATGCCCCAACATTCGAATCATAGGAGTCCCAGAAGAAGAAGACAAAAAGAAGGGCCATGAGAAAATATTTGAGGAGATAATAGTTGAAAACTTCCCTAAAATGTAGAGGGAAAAGCCACCTAAGTCCAAGAAACACAGAGAGTCCCAAAGAGGATAAACCCAAGGTGAAACACCCCAAGACACATATTAATCAAATTAATGAAGATCAAACACAAAGAACAAATATTAAAAGCAGCAAGGGAAAAATAACAAATAACACACAAAGGGATTCCCATAAGGATAACAGCTGATCTTTCAATATAAACTCTTCAAGCCAGAAGAGAATGGCAGGACATACTTAAAGTGATAAAAGAGAAAAACCTACAACACAGATTACTGTACCCAGAAAGGATCTCATTCAAACATGAAGGGGAAATAAAAAGCTTTCCTGACAAGCAAAAGCTGAGAGAATTCAGCACCACCAAACCAGCTCTTCAACAAAAGCTAAAGGATCTTCTCTAGACAGGAAACACAGAAAAGGTTTATAGACTCAAATCCAAAACAACAAAGTAAATGGCAATGGGATCATACTTATCAATAATTACCTTAAATGTAAATGGGTTGAATTCCCCAACCAAAATACAAAGACTGGCTGAATATATACAAAAACAAGACCCCTATATATGCTGTCTACAAAAGACCCACCTCAAAACAAGGGACACATACAGACTGAAAGTGAAGATCTGGAAAAAAGATATTTCACACAAATGGAGACCAAAAGAAAGCAGGAGTCGCAATACTCATATCAGATAAAATAGACCTTGAAATAAAGGCTGTGAAAAGAGACAAAGAAGGACACTACATATATGCTCCTGGAAAATTTTGAAAGAGATGGGAATACCAGACAACCTGACCTGCCTCTTGAGAAATCTGTATGCAGGTCAGGAAGCAACAGTTAGAACTGGACATGGAACAACAGACTGGTTCCAAATAGGAAAAGGAGTACGTCAAGGCTGTATATTGTCACCCTGCTTATTTAACTTATATGCAGAGTACATCATGAGAAACGCTGGGCTAGATGAAGCACAAGATGGAATCAAGATTGCAGGGAGAAATATCAATAACCTCAGACATGCAGATGACACCACCCTTATGGCAGAAAGTGAAGAAGAACTAAAAAGCCTCTTGATGAAAGTGAAAGTGGAGAGTGAAAAAGTTGGCTTAAAGCTCAACATTCAGAAAACTAAGATCATGGCATCCAGTCCCATTACTTCATGGGAAATAGATGGGGAAACAGTGGAAATAGTGTCAGACTTCATTTTTTGGGGCTCCCAAATCACTGCAGATGGTGATTGCAGCTATGAAATTAAAAGACGCTTACTCCTTGGAAGGAAAGTTATGACCAACCTAGATAGCATATTCAAAAGCAGAGACATTACTTTGCCAACAAAGGTCCGTCTAGTCAAGGCTATGGTTTTTCCTGTGGTCATGTATGGATGTGAGAGTTGGACTGTGAAGAAGGCTGAGCACCGAAGAATTGATGCTTTTGAACTGTGATGTTGGAGAAGACTCTTGAGAGTCCCTTGGACTTCAAGGAGATCCAACCAGTCCATTCTGAAGGAGATCAGCCCTGGGATTTCTTTGGATGAATGATACTAAAGCTGAAACTTCAGTACTTTGGCCACCTCATGAGAAGAGTTGACTCATTGGAAAAGACTCTGATGCTGGGAGGGATTGGGGGCAGGAGGAGAAGGGGACGACAGAGGATGAGATGGTTGGATGGCATCACTGACTCAATGGACATGAGTCTGAGTGAACTCTGGGAGTTGGTGGTCGACAGGGAGGCCTGGTGTGCTGTGATTCATGGGGTCACAAAGAGTTGGACATGACTGAGCAACTGAACTGAACTGAACTGAACATAGGAGCACCACAATATGTAGGGCAAATGCTAACAAGTATGAAAGGGGAAATTAACAGTAACACAATAATAGTGGGAGACTTTAGTACCTGACTCACATCTATGGATAGATCAACTAAACAGAAAATTAGCAAGGAAACATAAACTTTAAATGATACAATGGACCAGTTAGACCTAATTGATATCTATAGGACATTTTACCCCAAAACAATGAATTTCACCTTTTTCTCAAGTGCACACAGAGTCTTCTCCAGGATAGATCATATCCTGGGCCATAAATCTAGCCTTGGTAAATTCAACAAAATTGAAACCATCTCAAGCATCTTTTCTGATCACAGTGTGGTAAGATTAGATGTCAACTACAGGGGGGAAAAAATAACTTAAAAATACAAACATATGGAGGCTAAACAACACACTTCTGAAAAACCAACAAATCACAGAAGAAATCAAAATATGCATAGAAATGAATGAAAATGAAAACACAACAACCCAAAACCTATGGGATTCAGTAAAAGCAGTGCTAAGGGGAAGGTTCATAGCAATACAAGCCTACCTCAAGAAACAGGTGAAAAATCAAATAAATAACCTAACTCTACACCTAAAGCAACTAGGAAAAGAAGAAATGAAGAACACCAGGGTTAGTAGAAGGAAAGAAATCTTAAAAATTAGGGCACAAATAAATGCAAAAGAAACAAAGGAGACCATAGCAAAATCAACAAAGCTAAAAGCTGGTTCTTTGAGAAGATAAATAAAATAGGCTAACCATTAGCCAGACTCATCAAGAAAAAAGGGAGAAGAATCAAATCAACAAAATTAGAAATGAAAATGGAGAAATCATAACAGACAAAACAGAAATACAAAGGATCGTAAGAGACTACTATCAGCAACTATATGTTAATAAAATGGACAACTTGGAAGAAATGGACAAACTCTTAGAAAAGTATAGCTTTCCAAAACTGAACCAGGAAGAAATAGAAAATCTTAACAGATCTATCACAAGCACAGAAATAGAAACTGTAATCAGAAATCTTCCAACAAATGAAAGCACAGGACCAGACGGCTTCATAGCTGAATTCTACCAAAAATTTAGAGAAGAGCTAACACCTATCCTACTCAAACTCTTCCAGAAAATTGCAGAGGAAGGTTAACTTCCAAACTCCTTCTATGAGGCCACCATCACCCTAATACCAAAACCATACAAAGATGCCACAAAAAAAGAAAACTACAACCAAAATAACTGATGAACATAGATGCAAAAATCCTTAACAAAATTCTAGCAAACAGAATCCAACAACATATTTAAAAGATCGTACATCATGACCAAGTGGGCTTTATCATAGGGATGCAAGGACTCTTCAATATTTGCAAGTCAATCAATGTGATACAGCACATTAACAAATTGAAAGAAAAAAACCCATATGATTACCTCAATAGATGCAGAGAAAGCCTTTGACAAAATTCAACATCCATTTATGATATATAAAAAAAAAATCCTTCAGAAAGCAGGAATAGAAGGAACATACCTCAACATAATAAAAGCTATATATGATAAACCCACAGCAAACATTATCTTCAATGGTGAAAAATTGAAAGCATTTCCCCTAAAGTCAGAAACAAGACAAGGGTTGCCCACTCTCACCACTACTATTCAACATAGTTTTGGAAGTTTTAGCCAAAGCAATCAGAGAATAAAAAGAAATAAAAGGAATCCAGATTGGAAAAGAATAAGTAAAACTCTCACTGTTTGCAGATGACATGATCCTCTACATAGAAAACCCTAAAGACTCCACCAGAAAATTACTAGAGCTAATCAATGAATATAGTAAAGTTGCAGGATATGAAATTAATACACAGAAATCCCTTGCATTCCTATACACTAACAATGAGAAAATAGAAAGAGAAATTAAGGAAACAATTCCATTCACCATTGCAACGAAAAGATTAAAATACTTAGGAATAAATCTACCTAAAGAAACAAAAGACCTATATATAGAAAACTATAAAACACTGACGAAAGAAATCAAATATTACACAAATAGATGGAGAACTATTTCATGTTCATGGATCAGAAGAATCAATATAGTGAAAATAAGTATACTACCCAAAGCAATCTATAGATTCAACACAATCCTATCAAGCTATCTAGTTCACAGAACTAGAACAAATAACTTCACAATTTGTATGGAAATCCAAAAATTCCTCAAATAGCCAAAGCAATCTTGAGAAAGAAGAATGGAACTGGAGGAATCAACCTGCCTGACTTCAGGCTCTACTACAAAACTACAGTCATCAAGACAGTATGGTACTGGCACAAAGACAGAAATATAGATCAATGGAACAAAATAGGAAGTCCATAGATAAATCCACGCACCTATGGACACCTTATCTTTGACAAAGGAGGCAAGAATATACAATGGAGAAAAGACAATCTCTTTAACAAGTGGTTCTGGGAAAACTGGTCAACCACCTGTAAAAGAATGAAACTAGAACAGTTTCTAACACCATACACAAAAATAAACTCAAAATGGATTAAAGATCTAAATGTAAGACCAGAAACTATAAAACTCCTAGAGGAAAACATAGGCAAAACACTCTCTGACATAAGTCATAGCAGGATCCTCTATGACCCACCTCCCAGAGTAATGGAAATAAAAGCAAACATAAACAAATGGGACCTAATCAAACCTAAAAGCTTTTGTACAACTAGGAAACTATAAGCAAGGTGAAAAGGCAGCCTTCAGAAGGGGAGAAAATAATAGTAAACAAAGCAACTGACAAAGAATTAATCTCAAAAATATACAAGCAACTCCTGCAGCTCAATTCCAAAAAAATGACCCAATCAAAAAATGGGCCAAAGAACTAAACAGACATTTCTCCAAAGAAGACATACAGATGGCTAACACGTGAAAAGATGCTCAACATCACTCATTATCAGAGAAATGCAAATCAAAACCACAACGAGGTACCATCTCACACCAGTTAGAATGGCTGCTATCAAAAAGTCTACAAACAATAAATGCTGGAGAAGTTGCAGAGAAAAAGGAACCCTCTTACACTGTTGGTGGGGATGCAAACTAGTACAGCCACTATGGAGAATAGTGTGGAGATTCCTTAAAAAACTGGAAATAGAACTGCCTTATGACCCAGGAATCCCACTACTAGGCATACACACTGAGGAAACCAGAATTGAAAGAGACACGTGTACCCCAATGTTCATCACAGCACTGTTATAATAGCCAGGACATGGAAGCAACCTAGATGTCCATCAGCAGATGAATGGATAAGAAAGCTGTGGTACATATACACAATGGAATATTACTCAGCCATTAAAAAGAATGCATTTGAATCAGTTCTAATGAGGTGGATGAAACTGGAGCCTATTCTACAGAGCAAAGTAAGTCAGAAACAAAAACACCAATACAGTATATTAATGCACATATATGGAATTTAGAAAGATGGTAACGATGACCCTTTATGTGAGACAGCAAAAGAGACACAAATGTAAAGAACAGACTTTTGAACTTTGTGGGAGAAGGCAAGGGTGCGATGATTTGAGACAATAGCATTGAAACATGTATATTATCATATGTAAAATAGATCGCCAGTCCAGGTTCCATGCATGAGACAGGGTGCACAGGACTGGTGCACTGGGATGACCCTGAGGGATAGGATGGGGAGGGAGGTGGGAGGGGGGTTCAGGATGGGGAACATATGTACACCCATGAAACAAAGACGTTTTAAGCACAAGTATTCCATACATACATATATATATACACACACACACACACATACACACATATAAAACATGAAAAAAAATGCATGAAACCCATTTCAAATGAAAAAAAACTTCAAGGCATGCAAGTGACTGGTCCAAACAGTGATGTGCTATAATTACATATAAGACAAATATTTACCTAGCTAAGAAGAAAAGTCCAAAGACAAAGATATGCCAGTTAGAATGTCTTCTGTGTTAAGCAACAAAATATATAACTACATAGGTCTTAAAGGATAAAGGCATTTATTTGGTCACTTAAAAAGAATCTGGAAAGAGACTGGTCCAGCTGGTTAATTTAGTGACACAATGGAATAATCAAAGACCTGAGTGCTCTCTCTCCATTTTGTCATCTTCAAAGTGTTGCTTTCAAGTTTGTCAGATCAAGATAACAATGTGGCTGCCATCACTCCAGGCATCAACCCAGCAAATAATCACATCCAAAGTCCAGAAGATGAGTTATTCCACACAAGTATCTATCAGGGAAGGAAGACCATATATACGACTGCACAGGTTGAACCTAAGAACCCCAGAGAAGAGGTCACAGAAGCCATAATGAGTATGCATACTGTAGAGGTGATCATCTTTTTAACAGCCACACAAATACTCTATACTATAAACAGCTACAATGATATTTAATTATTTTAAGGCCAAATAAATTCTGATATCATGTTAAGCTTGTGAAAGTGAAAGTCACTCATTCATGTCTGACTCTTTGATACCACATGGGCAGCTATATGGTCTATGGAATTCTCCAGGCCAGAATACTGGAGTGGGTAGCTGGTCCCTTCTCCAGGGGATCTTCCCAACCCAGGGATTGAACCCAGGTTTCCCGCATTGCAGGCAGATTCTTCACTGTCTGAGCCACCAGGGAAGCCCATTAGATATCTTTAAATATTTTAAAGGGGCAAAAATCACATCAGGAAGTTATATGTAGAAATATATAGCAATTTGTCATTTTAATTTTCACACACTGGTTCTTAATTTTTAAAACCTAGCAATTCGAGCACTTGCTCCCTGCCCCCAGAGAGCATCTGAAAGCAAACATAATTTGTTCTATAATTTCAAGTCATCTTCTTTTCCATAATCATAATCCTGTATATAATAAGATTTGCAGCTCCATTTTTACTAACATGGCATTAAACCACCTTTCAATTGTCACTCTTAAATAAAAAATACTCCTAAATGTCAACTCATAAAAATTTGACAAGTCACTCCATTATTCAGGCTGTCCTTAAAGTGATCAATAGTGGGCTCTGTGAGAGAATACACATTCTTCCCTCATAAAAACAATTTTAATGGTCTCAGCCACTCATTTTCTACAGAAAATATTTTCACTCCTGCTGCTGTGTAACCTCAGTGACAGTCAAGCCCAAGTATTTAAACTCAAAGTACATGCTAAAATAAACTATTTAATAACTGAAGTATGTTATCAACCCTATCCACTCCTCCCCTAGATTGGTCATTCGGTGTTACTTCAAAATACAGTGCTACACAGTTATTCATGGCTTGTCTAGGACTTGATAAGCACATAAACTTAGAAAACCATGACATTCACTCCAGCCTCATAAAATATCATTTTTATGACTGCTATTTACATACATCCAGGCCTCAGCATGGCTTGCAGATTTATTTAATAGAGGATGATAACAATCATGGTAAGTTACAACACACCAATATTAAGGTTGGAATTCATACTTTATTCTGAGTAGACATTGATGCTAGAGCTAGATGGATGAATTTCTGTCATGGTCACATAACATGGTTGGGATTCCCAACCCAACCAAAAGACAATGCATTTCAATTCAGGGGTTTTTTGGTCTCTTCTTCTTCTTTTCTTTCTTTTTTTTTTTGGCATATATTTTTAAACAAGGAAGAAATGTAAATAAGATAAGCGTCAATCCTTGTGTTGGAATATTGGCAAGAATCTCCAATCCAGAGGTAAAGAGGGTCAGTGGACCATTCAGTAACAGGAAACTAGAGGAGAAAATTGCAGTAAATAAGCCCAACCAGCATGCTAGTTCATCATTCAAGGCAAAAATTTTAGAAGTACTTTTCTACCAAGTATATGCTCTAAAGCTGGCATCCCCATTTCTCTCCCCACCTGCCCCTATTCTAAACATGTAATCTATCATTTTAAAAATAATTAGGCATTGAGAAAACCTCAGAAAGTCTTCAGTGTCTTAAAGTAACTCTGTGGCAACTGCCTGATTTTAAAAGGCCTTACTGTACATTATTCTGTGTCACATAATAGTCATGTTGCTGTATTGATAACAAGCATTTCCAGAGATTTAATGGCTTTCTCCAAAACCTCTTCATCATTTCTCTGAGCCACCTAGGGAGAGTGTACATTGTCCAGCTCCTTTTCCTAATTCCCCTGCTAAGAAACAAACACCTTCTCTGGGTGTTTCCCACCCCATTTTAAAAATCTCGAAGAGAATACCAGACTTAGTTTCTACCTGAACCCCAGATTTCAGGACTTACTAATGATGTGCTCTTGTGGAAAGATCCAGAAGTGAAGAGAATGCTTTGAAATGAGGCCAAGAAGAACCGAGGATCCTAGCCTGCTTTTAACCATGCTAGTCCAATGTGTGACTCCAAATCCAAAATCTTTAGCATCTTAGTAAATGAAATACATCATACACATTTGAAAATTCAGTCTTATTCATATGCATATAAAAATTAAAATCAGGTATCTCAAAGTTAAATTTACATTACTTTTTACTACTGGCATTCCTTTCTACCCCACTGGTAACTAGAATAAAGCCTTCATATAAGAGATGAGTAAAAACACCTAAAAGATAAAAATTGTACAAAAATTAACAGTCTAAATATGAAGCAAACTGAAATGTGGTACCATTTTCGAGCAAGTGTTCGAGTGTTTAAAAAAGAGAAAAAATTAATCCTTGACATCATGTTCCTTTGAGAGGCATGAAATTAATGTCAATAGATTCTGTTTCTTTTCTAAGGGTCCAAATGTACTACTTGGTCTTACAGGGAACAACATTCACATACTTATACTATTGTAAAACCTACTTATTGGATTATAATTTTTAGAGTCAACCTGAGGACAAAGTATAGCATACTTACTAACACTCACATCTAAAAATAATATCTTCACCTAGACCTCTCATGCTATACACAAAAACAAACTGCAGGGGAAAAAAAGGATGACTATTTGATATTTAAAAGAGGGCCAAGAGGCCATGAAATTAATATCACTAATAATTAGAGATATGCAAATCAAAACTACAGTGAGGTATCACCTCATACCTTTCAGAATGGTCATCATCAAAAACTTTACAAACAATAAATGCTGGAGAGGGTGTACAGAAAAGGGAACCCTCCTGTGCTATTGATGGACATTTAAATTGATACAGCCACTATGGAGAACAATATAAATGTTCCTTTAAAAAAAATTCTAAAAATAGAACTACCCTATGACCAAATAATTCCACTTCTGGGCATACACTAAGAAAACAATAATTCCAAAAAGATACATGCACCCCAGTGTTCACTGCAGCACTATTTACAATACCAGGATGTGGAATCAACCAAACTGTTCAATGACAGATAAATGGATAAAGAAGATGTGGAACATATAAAATGGAATATTAGTCATTTGAAGGAATAAAATTGGGTCATTTGTACAGATATGAATGGACCTAGAGACTGTCATACAGAGTGAAGTATGTCAGAAAAACAAAATATTGTATATTGCTGCATATACATGGAATCTAGAAAAATGGTACAGATGAACCTATATTTGGAGGGTAGGAATTATAGACGCAGACACAGAGAACCGAGACAGGTGGACACAGGGGATGGAGGAAGAGAAGGCAGGATGAACTGGGAGGTTGGAATTGATGTGTACACACTACCATGTGTAAAATAGCTATTGAGAACCTGCTATACAGCACCGGGAGCTCAGCTCAGTCCTCTGTGGTGATCTAGATGGGTGGAATGGGGGGCGGGAGGAAGGTCCAAGTGAGAGGGGACATATATATGCATGTGGCTGGTTCACTTTGTTGTACAGCAGAAGCTAGCACAGTGTGCTTATTTTCTCAGTCGTGTCTGACTCTAGGACCCTGTGGACTGTAGCCCACCAGGTCCTCTGTCCATGTGGATTCTCCAGGAAAGAATACTGGAGTGGGTTGGTGTGTCCTTCTCCAGGGGATCTTCTCAACCTAGGGATCAAACCCAGGTCTCTCACACTGCAGGCGGATTTTTACCATCTGAGCCACCAGGGAATCCCAGCACAGTATTATGAAGCAACTACATTCCAATTTTAAAATAATAAACAAGACCCTATCTGTAAAACTAAAAACAAGTGACAAACTGATATGGATTATATTAAGAACTTCTCCAAATCAAAAGGAAAATTGATAATTAAATAGAAAAGATAAGGGAATATTATGAACAGGTAATACATAGAAGAAATAACATTGGGGTACACGTGTCTCTTTCCCTTCTGGTTTCCTCAGTGTGTATGCCCAGCAGTGGGATTGCTGGATCATAAGGCAGTTCTATTTCCAGTTTTTTAAGGAATCTCCACACTGTTCTCCATACTGGCTGTACTAGTTTGCATTCCCACCAACAGTGTAAGAGGGTTCCCTTTTCTCCACACCCTGTCTCTT
>NW_011494738.1:3023529-3047077 GCF_000754665.1 Bison bison bison | reverse complement strand
CCCTCTCCAGCATTTATTGCTTGTAGACTTTTGGATCGCAGCCATTCTGACTGGCATGAAATGGTACCTCATAGTGGTTTTGATTTGCATTTCTCTGACAATGAGTGATGTTGAGCATCTTTTCATGTGTTTGTTAGCCATCTGTATGTCTTCTTTGGAGAAATGTCTATTTAGTTCTTTGGCCCATTTTTTGATTGGGTCATTTATTTTTCTGGAGTTGAGCTGTATGAGTTGCTTGTATATTTTTGAGATTAGTTGTTTGTCAGTTGCTTCATTTGCTATTATTTTCTCCCATTCTGAAGGCTGCCTTTTCACCTTGCTAATAGTTTCCTTTGTTGTGCAGAAGCTTTTAAGTTTAATTAGGTCCCATTTGTTTATTTTTGCTGTTCATCGCAGCACTGTTTATAATAGCCAGGACATGGAAGCAACCTAGATGCCCATCAGCAGATGAGTGAATAAGAAAGCTGTGGTACATATACACAATGGAGTATTACTCAGCCATTAAAAAGAATACATTTGAATCAGTTCTAATGAGATGGATGAAACTGGAACCTATTATACAGAGTGAAGTAAGCCAGAAAGAAAAACACCAATACAGTATACTAACGCATATATATGGAATTTAGAAAGATGGTAACAATAACCCTGTGTACGAGACAGCAAAAGAGACACTGATGTATAGATCAGTCTTATGGACTCTGTGGGAAAGGGAGAGGGTGGGGAGATTTGGGAGAATGGCATTGAAACATGTATAATATCATGTATGAAACAAGTCACGAGTCCAGGTTCGATGCACGATACTGGATGCTTGGGGCTGGTGCACTGGGACGACCCAGAGGGATGGTGTGGGGAGGGAGGAGGGAGGAGGGAGGAGGTTTCAGGATGGGGAACACAGGTATACCTGTGGTATACCTGTGGATTCATTTCGATATTTGGCAAAACTAATACAATATTGTAAAGTTTAAAAATAAAATTAAAAAAAAGAAATAACAAAAGAGTAAGAGTATCAAATTCTGGCAATTATATGAAGGAAAATTAAAACAATATCATTTCTATCAGGTTGACAAAAATTAAGATGATTAACAACATTATCCAGTAATTGTGAGAATTTGGGGAATCAAGCAGTCTCATGCCTTATGGGTGAGTACGTAAATTGGTAATGCCCATCTCAGAATAATATGGCATTAACTAACACAGTTTATAATGTTCACACCCTTGGTCCTTTATTTTCTATGTACAGTTACCTATACTAAAGCATTACTCCATCTGATAACAAAGATACATGTAAAAATATTGTCACTGTATATTTTATAAGAGTAAAAACTGAAAATACCAAATTGCTGAATGGTTACATAAATTATGGGGCATTCATTTTATATGCATTGATCTGAGAGATAAGCTTGATATATTGCCTGAACCAAAATAACAGGTATCTGTGCAGTGTATACAACATGATTATGATTTAATTAAAAAAAGAAAAACTGAACTACCATCTATATATATGTTTTAAGATGGGAATGTTTCCAAGTTCCTCTATTCATTATTAAAAAGGACAAGTCATAATGCATGCTTTGTTAAGATACACAATTTATACATAAATATTTATGCATGCTCCTGCTGCTGCTAAGTAGCTTCAGTCATGTCAGACTCTGTGTGACCCCACAGACGGCAACCCACCAGGCTCCCCTGTCCCTGGGATTCTCCAGGCAAGAATACTGGAGTGGGTTGCCATTTCCTTCTCCAATGCATGCATGCATGCTAAGTCACTTCAGTTGTGTCTGACTCTGTGTGACCCTATGGACAGCAGCCCACCAGGCTCCCCTGTCCACGGGATTCTCTAGGCAAGAATACTGGAGTGGGTTGCCATTTTCTTCCCCATAAATATGCATACATATGTGTATATGTATATATAATGATTTATGTAGTACAATATATAATATATAAATCAGTTGGAATGATATACGGCAAATCAGTGTTATTCTAGGTTGGTAAGGAAAGCATGAGGGAGAATCATAATTTTTAACAAGAATGTACTCCTTACTTTTTTACACAATAAGCAAAATGAACCAATTCTATGTAATACAGACTGACAATAAAATCATTTTAAAAAATAAATTTAACAAACTAAGCATATTTGTAAAACAGGAAATAAATCTGAACGAGAGAGTACCACCTCTCTCTATCTCCACACCAGCACTATCCAGCTGGGTTAAGGGCTGTCAGTTTTCTGTTTCTTACCTTCTACACTGAAAGTCTAAAATGTAAAGGGTCAAACCTTTCAGAAATGAATCCCCCCTACCTAAATTCATCAAAACAATTATTCTTTTGAATTTGTCATTCTTTTAAAAAATTATTTGACCAAGAGAAGACTAAAATGAAGCAGAATGTATTAATTACTAAGGAAATGAAGATAAGAATCCTGCCTTAATTCAATAATTTCCTTAATTACCACTAAAGAGATGATGCTGAAACATTACATTACCGTAAGAAAATGCTACAGTAATCAAAATAGATTTTATCAAATGGTGAAGGTTAAAAAGATACACAATTTTCTTGGTTAACTACTCAGCTTTAACAAGACTTTTATATTTTGTGCATAATTCATTTAAGAATGAATAGGCTGACTATGTTCTGTTAAGAGTAAAGAGGCACACACATCTAATCAGAGTAGTAATCATCTTTGTGGTTTTTTGACATTTCAAATAGCTCAAGATATATCAAAGAATTATAAGCATATTAACAAATCTGTAGTCCTAAGTTTTAAAAACAGTGTCAGACTAGGATATGTCTTAACCACAAAACATCTGGGAATCGTTAACTTAAAGAACCACATTCCAAAAGTGCATAATTAAACACAAGTCCTGTATCAGCTGGAGGGGCCTGATATGTTTTGGCTAGATTAAAATGAACTCAGAAAATCTTCTCCAGCTTCATTCTAGCTAGGATCAATTACTCAAGACTCAGACTAGGTAGGGGGAAAGTTTTCATTATTTTTTATTGAATTTTTTCATAACAAAATCACCTTTTACTCAGATCTAGACATGGAATAGATCACAGAGATGAAAGTCATTATCTTGAAGACATCATATGAATCAGCTTCCTGCTAAATTAAGAAAAGTGAAGTGCTTTCATTCCCATTTTACAAATGAAGCAACTTGAGTTTACAAATGAAGCTACACAGAAAAAGTAAACGAAAAACCTGAAGGAGCACTAATTATTACAGTCTGGAATATTAGTACTCTCATTCCAAATTCATGCTTGGTACTAATGTGCTTTGGCTGTACTACTTGAGTTCACAAAAGCATTAATGTTGTTGTTGTTGTTTAGTTGCTAAGTTGCGTCCAACGCTTTTGCAACCCCATGGACTATAGCCCACCAGGCTCCTCTGTCCATGGGATTTCCCAGGCAAGAATACTGGGATAGGTTGCCATTTCCTTCTCCAGGGGATTTTCCCAACCCAGGGATCGAGACCACATCTCCTGCATTGGCAGACAGGTTCTTTACCACTGAGCAACAAGGGAAGCCCAAAAGCATTAACAGAGTTAGTTAATGAGGTAGCACATAGGGAAAGACATGCAGTACAATCTATTTGAATTTATTTTAGCCATCAGAATTCTCTCTTTCCAGCCCTCCTTTCTAGTCATCCAAAACCCCTAGATCTAGGGTTCACACCATTGATCCTGAGCCTTTATGTATATTTCTCTTAAGAGAAATCTACAAAATGATTAAGAAGACATTATTTATTATGAAGACACATTAAGCTTCCTCCATCTAAGAATGTAACATATTTCCTCTTCTTCTTCATAACTTTCCATCATTGGCTCTTGGAAATTATATGCTTGTCTAGATAATTTGACTTCGAATTGTTCTATCAGAAAGGATGAGTTTAATGATAACAAGATATATATAGAACTCTTTCAAGAATGTTTCCTTTTTTCAATCTCTCTTTTTTCAAGTACTTATAAGTTTTTAAAAATATATTTTCTGAGTAATTCCACATGGTATCAGTTCAGATCAGTCCCTCAGTCGTGTCCTACTCTTTGTGACCTCATGAATTGCAGCATGCCAGGCCTCCCTGTCCATCACCAACTCCCGGAGTTCACCCAAACTCATGTCCATCGAGTTGGTGATACCATCCAGTGATCTCATCCTCTGTCGTACCCTTCTCCTTCTGTCCCCAATCCCTCCCAACATCAGAGTCTTTTCCAATGAGTCAACACTTCGCATCAGGTGGCCAAAGTATTGGAGTTTCAGCTTTAGCATCAGTCCTTCCAATGAACACCCAGGACTGATCTCCTTCAGAATGGACTGGTTGATCTCCTCGCAGTCCAAGGGACTCTCAAGAGTCTTCTCCAACACCACAGTTCAAACTGTCTCAATTCTTCGGGGCTCAGCTTTCTTCACAGTCCAATTCTCACATCCATACATGACCACTGGAAAAACCATAGCCTTGACTAGACAGACCTTTGTTGGCAAAGGAATGTCTCTGCTTTTGAATATGCTATCTAGGTTGGTCATAACTTTCCTTCCAAGGAGTAAGCATCTTTTAATTTCATGGCTGCAGTCACCATCTACAGTGATTTTGGAGCCCAGAAAAATAAAGTCTGACACTGTTTCCACTGTTTCCCCATCTATTTCCCATGAAGTAATGGGACCAGATGCCATGATCTTAGTTTTCTGAATGTTGAGCTTTAAGACTTAAAATCTAAACAGATCCAAAGGCAGAAAAGAGATTCTACTTCATATCAGATCAACAAGAAATTGTCTAGCTCTGGGCTATAAAAAAGCACAAAGGGTTACTTGCTCTACACTTAAAAAAAAAAAAATAACAGTTCAGAATCCCTAAAGAATTATGATCTTAACTTTTATTGCTTCCTAATACAGAAGCAAATTTAATGTGTGGCTTTGATTAAACAACAAGGGCAGTTCAAAACAATGGCATAAGACATAAAAGGCTGAAGTTTCTTTAGCACATTTATCATGTCCTGAAATAGATGAGCATAGAACAGATGAAGTGAAGGAGACATGTCCATCTCAACCACAGAACTGAACTTAGTGAAACTTGCCTGTTCTTGAGTGCACTATACTTTTGCTTCTACAGTTGAAATCCTGTCAAAATAAGGTTTCTCTGGAATTATGTCATAGATCATTATTGAGGCATTGGAAATATTCAATTGTTCAAAGGGCTTATGAAATGGGACCTGAATTTTATGCTCTTTGAATCACTGAAAAGTAAAGAAAAATGTCTAGCTAAGAAATAATAAGTAAGAGTATATTTACCCTCCATCATTCATTTTTCAAGGTGTCTCTATTTTTGTTACTTTTTTGTTGTTGTTTGGTGGCTAACTTATATCTGACTCTTTGTGACCCCATGGACTGTACCACTCCAGACTCTTCTGTCCTCTGCTCTTTCAGGGTTTGCTCAAAATCATGTGCATTGAATCTGTGATGCTATTTAACCATCTCATCCTCTGCCGCCCCCTTCTCCTCTTGCCTTCAATCTCTCCCAGTATCAGGGTCTTTTCCAATGAGTTGGCTCCTCACACAAGGTGGCCAAAGTATTGCCACTTCCGCTTCTGCATCAGTCCTTCCAATGAATATTCAGGGCTGATTTCCTTTAGGATTGACTGATTTGATCTCCATGCAGACTCCTTGAGAATCTCCAAGGGATTCTCAAGAGTCTTCTCAAACACCACAATTGGAAAACATCAGCTTTCTTTATGGTCCAGCTCTCACATCTATACATGACTACTGGAAAAACCTTGGTTTTGACTACACAGACCTTTGTCTACATAGTGATGTCTCTGCTTTTTAATATGCTGTCTGGGTTTGTCACAGCTTTCTTTCTAAGGAGCAAGCATCTTTTAATTTCCTGGCTGCAATCACCACCCAAGAAAATAAAATCTGTCACTGCTTCCACTTGTTCCCTTTCTATATGCCATGAAGTGATAGGCCCAGATTCCATGACCTTAGTTTTTGTGTTTTTTTTTTTTAATGTTGAGGAAAATTCTGAAAGGGATGGGAATACCAGACCATCTGACCTGCCTCTTGAGAAATCTGTATGCCCGTCAGGAAGCAACAGTTAGACTGGACATGGAACAAAAGACTGGTTCCAAACTGGGAAAGGAGTATGTCAAGACTGTATATTGTCACTCTGCTTATTTAACCTACATGTAGAGTACACCATGAGAAATGCTGGGCTAGATGAAGCTCCAGCTGGAATTAAGATTGCTGGAAGAAATATCAATAACCTCAGATATGCACATGATACCACTCTTGTGGCAGAAAGTGAAGAAGAACTAAAGAGTCTCTTGATGAAAGTGAAAGAGGAGAGTGAAAAAAGTTGGCTTAAGGCTCAACATTCAGAAAACTAAGATCATGGCATCTGGTCCCATCACTTCATGGCAAATAGTTGGGGAAACAGAGGAAACAGTAGCTGACTTTATTTTTTTGGGCTCCAAAATCACTGCAGATGGTGACTGCAGCCATGAAATTAAAAGATGTTTACTCCTTGGAAGAAAAGTTATGACCAACCTAGACAGCATATTAAAAAGCAGAGACATTCTTTTGCCAACAAAGGTCTGTATAGTGAAGGCTATGGTTTTTCCAGTGGTCATGTATGGATGTGAGAGCTGGACTATAAAGAAAGCTGTTCAGTTCAATTGCTCAGTCATGTCCAACCCTTTTGCAACCCCATGAACCACAGCATGCCAGGCCTCCTATCCATCACCAACTGCTGAAGTCTACCCAAACCCATGTCCATTGAGTTGGTGATGCTGTCCAACCATCTTATCCTCTGTTTTCCCCTTCTCCTCTTGCCCTCAATCTTTCCTAGCATCAGGGTCTTCTCAAATGAGTCAGCTCTTCACATCATGTGGCCAAAGTATTGGAGTTTCAGCTTCAACATCAGTCCTTCCAATGAATATTCAGGATTGATTTCCTTTAGGATGGACTGGTTGGATCTCCTTGCAGTCCAAGGGACTCTCAAGAGTCTTCTCCAACACCACAGTTCAAAAGCATCAATTCTTCAGTGCTCAGCCTTCTTCATAGTCCAACTCTCACATCCATACATGACCACAGGAAAAACCATAGCCTTGACTAGACAGACCTTTGTTGACAAAAGAATGTCTCTGCTTTGTAATATGCTGCCTAGGTTGCCCATAGCTTTCCTTCCAAGGAGTAAGAGTCTTTTAATTTTATGGCCACAGTCACCATTTGCAGTAACTTTGGAGCCCAAAAAAATAAAGTCAGCAACTGTTTCCCCATCTATTTGCCATGAAGTGATGAGACCAGATGCTATGATCTTAGCTTTTTGAATGTTGAACTTTAAGCCAACAGTTTCACTCTCCTCTTTCACTTTCATCAAGAGGCTCTTTAGTTCTTCTTCACTTTCTGCCATAAGGGTGGTGTCATCTGCATATCTGAGGTTATTGATATTTCTCCCGGCAATCTTGATTCCAGCTTGTGCTTCCTCCAGCCCAGCCTTTCTCATTATATACTCTGCATATAAGTTAAATAAGCAGGGTGTCAATATACAACCTTGACGTACTCCTTTTCCTATTTGGAACCAGTCTGTTGTGCCATGTCCAGTTCTAACTGTTGCTTCCTGACCTGCACATGGGTTTCTCAAAAGGCAGGTCAGGTGGTCTGGTATTCCCATCTCTTTCAGAATTTTCCACAATTTATTGTGATCTACACAGTCAAAGGCTTTGGCATAGTCAATAAAGCAGAAATAGATGTTTTTCTGAAACTCTCTTGCTTTTTTGATGATCCAGTTGATGTTGGCAATTTGAACTCTGGTTTCTCTGCCTTTTCTAAAACCAGCTTGAACATCTGGAAGTTCACGGTTCACATATTGCTGAAGCCTGGCTTGGAGAATTTTGAGCATTACTTTACTAGTGTGTGAGATGAGTGCAATCGTGCGGTGGTTTCAGCATTCTCTGGCATTGCCTTTCTTTGGGATTGGAATGAAAACTGACCTTTTCCAGTCCTGTGGCTGAGCACCAAAGAATTGACGCTTTTGAACTGTGCTGTTGAAGAAGAGTCTTGAGAGTCCCTTGGACTGCAAGGAGATCCAATCAGTCCATCCTAAAGGAGATCAGTCCAAAGTGTCCACTGGAAGGACTGATGTTGAAGCTGAAACTCCAATACTTTGGCCACCTGATGCCAAGAGCTGACTCATTGGAAAAGATCCTGCTGCTGGGAAAGATTGAGGGCAGGAGAAGAAGGGGATGACAGAGGTTGAGATGTTTGGATGGCATCACCAACTCTATGGACATGAGTTTGGGTAAACTCTAGGAGTTGGTGATGGACAGGGAAGCCTGGCGTGCTGCGATCCATGGGGTCACAAAGTGTCAGACACAACTGAGCAACTGAACTGAACTATTATCCTTACGATAATCCCATTACATGAGTAGCTTAAGTATGACCATCTACACTTCTCAGACACAGATCTAAAGTCATACAGGTAGTGACAGAGAAAAGAGGAATTAAAACTCCAATATCCTTGTTCATTTTCATTATTTTTTTGTTGTTGTTACCATTTCCCCCACCGTCAAAAAATAAATAAGCCCCAAATGGAGTCACTTTTGCTAGGCTATGCCACCAAATGGGGCTTAATATCCAACCTAATTGATGCTTCAATCTCCTCAAGGGATGTAGTCTTAAGTGGTCAATCAGAATTTTCCGACCAACATTAATGAGGTAATCTGTCACATGGGAACTTTTCCATCCCCCATCCAAAGGAAGAGGATGTAACCCATCTATTAAGAACATTTTGTCCCCAAAAGGAGATGACCTAAATTGAAAAAATCTCTTGCTTGGTTATGGCTTCTCTGTCTTCTTTTGCTGTGGTTGTGGTTTTCATTCTGTCTGCCCTCTGATGGATGAAGGCAAGAGGCTTGTGGAGCCTTCCTGGTGGGAGGGACTGACTGTGGGTAAAACTGGGTCTTGCTCAGGTGGTCAGGGCCATGTTCAGTAAATCTTGAATCCAATTTTCTGCTGATGGGAGGGACTGTGTTCCCTCCCTGTAGTTTTGCCTGAGGCCAATATGGTAGGGGTAATGTTGACCTCCTTCAAAAGGACTTTTACCAGCACATTTCAACTCCCAGGACTGTTGTAGTCAGTGCCCTTGACCCCACAGCAAGCCACGGTTGACCTACACTGTCGACTTTCTCCTGGGTTCTGGGGAGCACACAACGTTTTGTTGTGCCCTCCAGGAGTCTGTTTCCCTGGGGCTTCTCAGTCCTTTCTCAGGTTGGGAAATCTGTTGTGGGCCCTAGAACTTTTGCAATAGTGCAAGAACTTCTTTGGTAGAATTGTTCTCCAGTTTGTGGGCCATGGGCTCAGAAGTTCTATAGTGGCGCTAATGGCAACCTCCTCCAAGAGGACTTATGCCACATGTTGTGCCTCCCAGGTCGGCTGCAGCCAGAGCCCCGTCCCTGGAGTCAGCCACTGCTGACTCATGCCTCCACAGGAGACACTCAAACACTCAAAGGCAGGTCTAGATCAGTGTCATCCCTTTAAAAACCTATCCCTTTGTGTAGATTTCAAATTATTACTTGATGGGATGCTGTCTGATTTATGAATTGCTCAATGAAATCAACTTGATTTTAAAAACTTACTTGGTTGAATTTTGCTTTGTAACTCTTATGTGTCTATTCCTAGTTTGGTTCTTTTTTCTTCCTTTGGTTCCCACATTGCTATCCCTCATTTTGATTCCCAGTATCTCTCTGACTCAATGCAGACCATTTGGGGTTAAAATATCCAATTCAATGTTTTGATAGAAACCATTCAATAAGTCAAGAGCCCCTTGATGAAAGTGAAAGAGGAGAGTGAAAAAGCTGGCTTAAAACTCAACATTCAAAAAACTAAGATCATGGCATCCAGTCCCATCACTTCATGGGAAATAGATGGGGAAACAATGGAAACAGTGACAGATTTTATTTTCTTGGGCTCCAAAATCATTGCAGATGATGACTGCCGTCAAGAAATTAAAAGATACTTGCTCCTTGGAAGAAAAGCTATGACCAACGTAGACAGCATACTTAAAAAGCAGAGACATTACTTTGCCAACAAATGTCCATCTAGTCAAAGCTATGGTTTTTCCAGTAGTTATGTATGGATATGAGAGTTGGACCATAAAGAAGGCTGAGTACCAAAGAATTGATGCTTTTGAACTGTGGTGTTGGAGAAGACTCTTGAGAGTCCCTTGGAATGCAAGGAGATCAAATCAGCTAATCCTAATGGAAATCAATCCTGAATATTCATTGGAAGGACTGGTGTTGAAGCTGAAGCTCCAATACTTTGGCCAACTGAGGCAATCAGCTGACTCATTGGAAAAGATCCTGATGCTGGGAAAGATTGAAGGCAGGAAGAGAAGGGGGTGAAGGAGAATGAGATGGTTGGATGACATCACTGACTCGATGGACATGAGTTTGAGTAAGCTCCAGGAGTTGGTGATGGACAGGGAAGCCTGGTGTGCTGCAGTCCATGGGGTCACAAAGAGTCGGGCACAATTGAGTGATAGAACTGAACTCAATAAATACAAATGAATTTGAATTATTCATATAATCAGCAAGATTCATTCTCTTTTGCCTATTGTCTGTGTGTCTCTATAGGAATATCTTTAATTGTTCTTTATTTCTGCCTATTCTAGGGATATTCATCTAAAACAGCAAGACGCCATGCCTTTTTGCAGAGCACAGTACCTGAAGAAAACCTCAATCCTTCCTTCAAACAGCATCTTTCAAAAACATTTTTGAAAACATCATCTCTTATCCCTAGGCAATGAGATGGCCCTGAAAATACATTCTTGACTTCTCTGAACAATTTGGAGTAAGAATTTTCATAGCAAGCTCACCGTTAAAATATAGATCAGATTTGTCCCAAAATGGACTCCAGTTCTATCTATCTCTGAAAATAGAAATTAAAGAGACAGAGGGGGAAAGCTCTTAAAAATCCACAGCATTAAGTAATTCAATTGAAAAAGAGATCTTACCTACTGCAAGTTCTAATTAAAGTAGATTTCCACTTGGAATGGTTGTGTCTTCAAACAAAGGTGCTATTTTAATGAATACAAAAGGAAAGTGTTTTTACCTCCTTATTCCGAAGAGCTGATAGTTGAGAAGAGCTTGGAAGGGAAGTGGGGGTAGGGGGCACTCACACATCACTGAATCTGGGATATATGCATTGTGCATAAAAATTTGGATTTACAATTGACCTTATTCTTTTCTTTGATTTAATACTAACAGATAAGGAACCTGAATATTCTTCCGATATTTTAGGCTTTGAGAAGTGGTTCTCCCATTGCAACAAAACCTAACAGACTTTTAAGGTTAAGTCTTTGGGATCACTGTAAATGATAAGAAGAGGGGTTGTACCATGAGCCCACTGTGAGCCCATGTGTGTGTACTCAGTCACTCAGTTGGGTCCAGTTCTTTGCCACCTCATGGACTATATAGCCTGCCAGGCTCCTCTGTCCATGTAATTTTCCAGGCAAAAATACTGGAGTGGGTTGCCATTTCCTACTCCAAGAGATCTTCCTGACCCAAGGATGGAACCCACGTCTCTTATGTCTCATGCACTGGCAGGCGTATTCTTTACCACTGCGACACCTGGGAAGCCCACTGTGAACCCATTCTCATCACATTTTCACAGCACTTGAATATGTTAATTCTTTGAAATTATACCTTCCCAGTTTAATCAAGTTACCTTGAACCACTGTAGCCACTGCATTGACCATGGCCTTCAAAGATGGCAAGTAAGTGTAGCTTTTCAAATAATGCATTTTAATCCATGCTCTGACTAAATTTACAATTTGTTCCTATACTTTTCCTTTTAGTACTGACAGAAAGCTCTCACAGATTTTCCTCGCTTACCACCCCCAGTTTCCTTCTACTCTTTACACATTCTTAAGAAAATGTTTTAGCTGCCAAAAGTATTCCCATCAGCGAAGACTTTAATAAAAATTAATTATAAATGGAAACTTGAATAAAAATTTTTTTTAAAAAGAGGATGCCTTTCTATTTTACCCTGAATTTAAAGAAAACTGCTTCTGTAACAGTATTTCAGATTTTTGGCAGCTCTTCCAGTTACATTTAAATTTAAAGGGAGAAAATTCGTCTTTAATGAGATAGCATGGAAGCACTTCTGTGTAATCTAAAAGAAATTCATTTGTAAATGTGGAACTTGTTTGACAGAAGGGAAAATTTTAACAAAGCAGGTTTGACCTGTAAAGAAATACCCAATCCTTCAGAACTACTGTCTAAAAATGCACATACGGCATTCACTGTAGAGCTCAAACATGCCCTGAGCACAGAAACTGAGAATACTAATCTAACTTACAAATGCAGAACTTAAGAAAGAAATTTCACATTTTCTGCTGGAAAAGTCACTCTGGGGGTCAGGAAGACCAGATTCTAAGAGAAAGTCTCTTCACTGGGCTCAGGAAAGGAAAGAAAGGAGGGAAGGAGGGAGAAGAAGAATGACAGTCATGCTGCTCTATAAGGTTGCTTTCTTACTCTCATTCTAACACTCACAAATTGTGATGGATTCCAGTCATCTTCAGTTCTGCTAATAAATCTGTACAGAACACACAAGTGAAGCTTTACTATTTAAAAAAAATGATATTTGCAAAAACAAATCTACAAACAGTTAATCTGTAACAGTATTTATAACTCTAGAGGCAAATTTCAAAGTAGGAAAGCCATTTATAATGTTTTGATTTTTCTTCCAAGTGGCCACTTCATTTGGTCAACAAGCATTCTTCTAGGTAATCTATTAAGGATACAAAGTTGAATACGACACACTTCCTGCTCTTCATAGTTTCACTAATTGAACAAATCATGGCAGCAATGGAAGTGCTATAACCAAGGTATGAAAGAGAAACAAAGGTAAAAGCTTTTCTCTTCCCAGATACATCATGGAAGTCTTTCTAGAAATGGTAGCAGCATTATAGAATGATTAAAAGTGTGGACTCTGGAGCCACAGAGCCTGGATTCACATTATTATTTCATCACTTATGAGCTCAGTGTCCTTGAACTGTCATTTAAACTCTGTGCCTCAGTTTCCTCTTCTTTAAAATGGGAGCAATAACAGTACTTATCTCATAGAACAGTGTGATGATCAAATGAATCAAAATATGTTTGAGCACTTAGGAAAGTACCTTGTTCATAATAAGCATGTTAGGAAACCATTGACCAAAACTGTCCACCCTGGCCAGGCACAGTAATAACCACTTTGTGATTTATCTCACAACAAGAGGTCTCAATAAGGAACACAGTGCTGCAGAAAACTAACCAGGAGAATTCTAGAGGGGTCAAAAGGAAGGAGGAGACACCAACCCATAACATGTCCTGACAGCCTCTCAGAAACCCTCATGCTAGAAACCATCTTGATCAAGAGATGGCACACCTCCAGGACGGGAATTGAATCAAACCACACACGGGCATAGGCAAGATGACTAGCCAGAGGAAACCCACAAAGCTAACCCCACCATGATAAACCCTGAGGCTTCAAGCCACACGGTTGAGCAGTTCTGGGCTTCCTTACCCTGCTGCTGTCTGCCCAGGTGCCCTGTCCCAAACAAGTCTTTTGCTTTCTTGTATGTGTATCTCCTCAGACAATTCCTAAGTTTAACAAGAGCCTACCAGCAGCCCCTGGAAGGAATCCTCCTGCTGGAAAATATAAGCACAAAAAATGTAAGGTGCTATTACTATTTTTTGAAAATTGATTACACATCATCTAGGAAGAAAAATATATGGGGCATAGTGGGCAGAAGGAGCAATATGTATAAAGCAGATTTTTATACAAAGGGAAAGAATGGTGTGTTTAAGACATTTCAAAGAGTTCAACATGGCTGGAATATTGCATACATCTGGAGAAATGAGGAAAGATGACACCAGAGGGATGGACAGGACATTTCATAAAGGCTTCATGCAACATGGTTAAAATATTTTTAAATAATTGAAAGATTTAAAGATTTACCTGGGTTCCTATGAAAGGCCTTAAATACGCACAAGAAATGTAGGTGTTAGATGTAGAAATTATGCTCCCCAAAATAGAGGTTTTAAGTGTAGAAATGTCTTCTAAAGTCTATGTTTTAAACTTGCAGGCAGGTAATAATTTCAACAACTTGTACTGATAAGCACATAATTAGATTGGCAGTTTCAGTTTTCTCAAACAGTAACCGGTGTCTGACCCTTTGTGACCCATGGACTGTACTGCACCAGGCACCTCTGTCCATGGAATTCTCCAGGCAAAAGTATGGAGTGGGTAGCTATTCTCTTCTCCAGAGGATCTTTCCAACCCAGGGATTGAAATTAGATCTCCAGCATTACAGGGGAATTCTTTACTTTCTAGGCCATGAGGGAAGCCCAAAGCCTACACGGTTAACTCTGAATTTAGCATTTTTAGTGATACACTTTGGAATATATCACTCCAAAGCTTCTGCTTTAAATCTCAGACAATTGTGAACAATAGACATATCCTGTGCTTATTTACACCAATATTTCATTCACACATTAATTGTATTTCCCATTCATTTCTCCAAGTTCCTTTCCATGAGTGTTAGCTACAGAAATGTATAGCCTGATATATCAGGAAAGCTGTCAGAAATGGCCAGAGGGAGAATTTAAACTTAACATATATCTTAAATAATAATCCAGATATAGACCCTTTAAGGGAGTCTGTGAGTAGAATTGTGAGGTTCATTTTCAATGTCCTAGTTAGCATCTTATCAATAGTTCAAATTTAGAATAGAACTACATCATATTTAGTTTTATCACATTTTTATGTAGTCAAGAAATAAAAAGAATGATCTACCTGTCTAACACTCATGAAATATTCCAGATTTTCTTTTGGATGCATCTAAAAATATCTTCAAGCCCTAAGCAAAAATAGTCCTTGCCTGGAAGATAGTTGAACACAAAATCACAACTCCTGAGGCAAAAGAATAAAAGGTCAAATCTCTGTCCAGTTGCTCCGAAATCTGAAAGCCAAGGAAGAAAGAAAGATGGGATTTTCCAGAATATTTGAGATGACGCCACATATTTGATTAACACTGAGAACCACTTTAGCATGATGCAAAATACCCACCCACACAAAAATTAAAAAAAACAAAAAACAAAAAAAACAACTAGATGGTGGAGGAGTAGGTGGATGTGAAGTACATCTCTCTTCACGGATATATCAAGAATACATGTTCAGACACAGAAGTGCATTCAGGACACCAGCTGAGAGTGGACAGGAGTAACTGACCAGCAAAACAGAATACATAGAACCATGCAAAACTTGGTAGGATGAAGGAACTAGGAGAAAAAAACAGGAGTGTTAGTAGAACTGGACCTACCCTCGGTGGGTGGGGGAACTGAAGCAGGGGTCTGATCCCCACATCAGGGCAATTGTCTGAGTCAGAGGAGAAACATTTAAGGCTGAGAGTGAAACAGCTGATCTGTGGCAGCCTAAGTGGAATGAGAATCAGACAGTCTTTGCCACAGCCATACATAGCCTGGACAAGAACGCTGGTCCCCTGGAAGGGGCAGCGGCTGGGATCTGGAGTTTCGGGAGTGTGGAGTGATCCCAGGGGCGAGGGCTGCTGTTGACTGTGGAGAGAAAGACCGAGAGGATGTGAGAGAGGAGATTGTAGTGGGAAATGCCGGTGAAGGAAAGCCAGGCAGCCATGGAATCAGGGTGATACTGCTGAGTCATGTGTAGGGGGTGGAGCCATCACCATAGCCTCTCTCTCCCCCACACACCAGCATCTGCAGCTGAACAATAGAGAGGCTGGTCCATCAAATGCCTGACACCCTGAACTACAGAGTAGGACCACACCCAGGGTGCCCCTTTAAGTTCCTAATACACCGATCTACAGAGTAGACCCCAGCCAGGGGGACCCCTCTATGTGTTGGACACAATGAACAACAGAGAAGGACCCCAGGCAATGGAGCCCTCTACATGCCTCAATGGGTGGAGCTACGGAGAAAGACTGGCCAAAGAGGTCTTCTGATGGCCAGTTTACAAGAGGCTTGAAAAAAAGACTCTTATAGGGCCATAACTCCTGCGGTGGAGGCAGTCCATGTTCCTGCACCCTAGGTGCCACCAGGGTCCCCACAAGCCAAGCAGCTGCACCACCTTCATGCTCATCTCTCACTGGGCCAGAGGTGCCACAGGCAAAAAAGTCTTGTGTCTATGTATGCAGGGTCACTTTGGTCGTGTCCGACTCTGTGCAACCCTGTAGACTGCGGCCTACCAGGCTTCTCTGTCAGGGAGAGGGGGTCTCCAGGCAAGAATACTGGAGCATATTGGCCAATACTGGTTGCCATACCCTTCTCAGTTCAGTTCAGTTCAGTTGCTCAGTCGTGTCTGACTCTTTGCAACTCCATGAATCACAGCACGCCAGGCCTCCCTGTCCATCACCAACACCTGGAGGTCGCCCAGACTCACGGCCATTGAGTCAATGATGCCGTCCAGCCATCTCATCCTCTGTCGTCCCCTTCTCCTCCTGCCCCCAATCTAGAGCACTATATTTCCTGCTGCCCTAGCCACCAATTCCCCTGAGTACCTGGTGCTGCCAGAACCCCTGTGACCCAAGCAGCTGCACCACCTCCACACCTGGCCCTCACAGGGGCAAACCCAAGTCCTCCAGGGAGCCTCAGGAGCAAACCCCAGTGGATGACCCATATGCAGAGGTGGAAATAAAACCACAGTTGAAATCCAGGGACACTGTGGCTAAGGAAGAAGACCCAAAACTTTCCCACCAGCTGTACAAACTACAGATTAAATCCACATGATCAATTAGGCAGATTTTGTGTATATGGAATACATAATGGATCATTGAGAGCTCCCACAAAAGAAAACGCACTAGTTCTGATAGCTGTGGGCATTGGAGGCAAGAGAGACACAGATGTATAGAATAGTCTTTTGGACTCTGTGGGAGAGGGAGTGGGGGATGATTTGGGAGAATGGCAATGAAACATGTATAATATCATATAAGAAATGAATCACCAGTCCAGGTTCGATGCAGGATACAGGATGCTTGGGGCTGGTGCACTGGGATGACCCAGAGGGATGGTATGGGGAGGGAGGTGGGAGTGGGGTTCAGGATTGGGAACACATGTACACCGTTGTGGATTCATGTTGATGTATGGCAAACAAAAACAATATTGTAATTAGCCTCTAATTAAAATAAATAAATTTATATTAAAAAAAAAAAGGAACACACAGTATGACCAGATTAGAATCTGAGCTGCCAGCACAGCAGGTCCAGAGATCAGCACAGTGTTGGAGGGCATCCTAGGGAGGTAAGGTGGATTGTGACCCAGTGAGGGAAAGGGCTCTGACAGCAGTGACTCAAGAAAAACATTTATTATTCTTATATTTTGACTTGTTCTGTAGATTCTTTTGGATGTTTCTTTTTTTTTCTTTCCCTCCCCCCACTGTTGTAGTTGTCAATTTTATTGGCCTTATGAAATCTAATTAAGTATTTGCGCTTTTTTTTCTCCTCAGTCATATTTTTTATTGTTGTTATAAACCTCTGCCTCTACGTTGGACTTTTGCAGTCCTGTGGAGTTTTCCTTTTTTTTTTTTTTCTTTTCTATTTTTTTAATTTTTTAAGCCTATTATTATTTTTTCTATATTTAGTCCTTTGTTTGCTTCTCCTACTGTTCTTTTCCCTTGCAGTTAATCTTGATGTACTAGTTTAATGTATTAATTAATTTAATGTATATAAATATTCTTTATCTACCTCTATTTAACTTTACATAACTATTTTTTCTTTCTTTTCTTTCTCTCCTTTCCTCTCAACATATCTGTTAGTTTTATTTTCATTGCTTTATTCCCCAATTGGCACTTTGCTTTAATTCTGTTTTCCAGTTTATTCTTTAGTGTTTTGTTCTAGTAGATATAATTTTTGGTTTCCTTTGTTCGCTGGGTCAATCTATTGTACTTTATTTTTGTTGGGCTGTTTTCATTTTGCTTATGGGTGTTTATGTATAAGTGTATATTTATTGACACTTTTATTGTTGTTATAAACCTCTGCCTCTACATTGGGCTTTTGCAAGTCTGCGGAGTTTTCCTTTTTTTTTTTCTTTTTTTCTTTTCTCTTATTATAACTTTAATTTTCTTAGACCAATTATATTTTTTCTACATTTATTCCTTTGTTTGCCTTTCCTACTGTTCTTTTCCCCTTTCAGTTAATCTTTAGTGTATATAAATCTTCTCCATCTACCTCTATTTAACTTTGCATATCTATTCTTTTTTCTTTTCCTTCTTTCCTTTCCTCTCAATATATTTGTTAGTTTTGTTTTCATTGCTTTATTTCCCACTTGGCAACTTGCTTTAGTTTTGTTTTCCAGTTTGCACTTTAGTCAGTTTTGTTGTTAACTGGTTAATAGATTTTTTATTTCCTTTGTTCACTGGGTCAAGCTACTGTACTTTATTTTTGTTAGACTGTTTCTACTTTGCTCATGGGTATATATATATATGTGTGTGTGTGTGTGTGTGTGTGTGTGTGTGTTCCATTATTTTAATTACTATTTGCCTGATTTTGTAACTGCCATTTGTCTGGGGTTCTTGCCTGGAGAATCCCAGTGACTGGGGAGCCTGGTGGGCTCCTATCTATGGGGTCGCACAGAGTTAGACATGACTTAAGTGACTTAGCAGCATCCTTGGTTTCTCGTTTTGGGATATTTGTTTTAATCTCAATTAATGCCATAATAAACCACTTGTGGAATCTTCACTCCTGATCAGAAATCAAGCCCTGAGCCTTTGGAGTGGGAGCACTGACTCCAAGACCCTAGACCACCATAGAGCTAATCCTAGGGAGTATCAAACAGTGAGAACTCACACAAGTGAAACCACTTGAATACAAGATCCAGCATCACCCAGCCACCAGTAACATCCTGTGCATGACATCTCATCTAAACAACAAACAAAGCAAAAATACAAACACGATCATCAGCAGACAGGATAACCACCTCACTCAGCCTTGCTCATCAGAGGAAAAACAAACAAGCAAACAAACAAACAAAAACTCAGCACAAATCTCACCCTATACAAGGCTTACACAAACCATTGGACCAACCTTAGCAGGGAAGAAACCAAAAGGAAGAAAGAAGTCAATGTTCTTCAGGGAAAGATTTCAACTTTCCTTGAAGCCTGGGAAAAGGAGAATTCAAACATAGTAAGTTAAAAAAATTAATGATGAAAAGGCAGAGAAATACTACACAAATGAAGGAAAAAGCTAGAAACACAGAAGTCCAAATAAATGAAAAGGAAATGGGCAAACTACCTGAAAAAGGATTCAGAATGATGATAGTAAAGATGATCAAAAACCTTGAAAATAAAATGGAGAAAATATAAGAATCAATTAGCAAAGACTTAGAAGAATTAAAGAATAAACATACAGAGACAAACAACACAATTGCTGAAATTAAAAATACTCTAGAATGAATAAATAGCAGAATATCTGAAGCAGAAGAATGAAGCAGTGAGCTGGAAGATAAAATGGTGGAAATAACTTCTGAAGAGCAGAATAAAGTAAAAAGAATGAAAAGAGCTGAGGACAGTCTCAGAGACCTTTGGGACAATATCAAATGCACCAACATTCGAATGATAGGGGTCCCAGAAGAAAAAGAGAAAAAGAAAGGGTATGAGAAAATTTTTGAAGAGATTATAGTTGAAAATTTCCCCAACATGAAAAAGGAAATGGTCAATCAAGTCCAAGAGGTGCAAAGAGTCCCATCCAGGATAAATCCAAGGAGAAACACATCAAGACACATACTAATCAAACTAACAAAGATTAAGCACAAAGAAAGAATATTAAAAGCAGCAAGGGAGAAGCAACAAGTAACATACAAGGGAAACCCCATACACTTAACAGCTGATCTTTCAGCAGAAACTCTGCAGGCCAGAAGGAAATGGCAGGATATATTTAAAGAACCGAAAGGGGGAAATCTACAAGCAAGATTACTGTACTCAGCAAGGATCTCATTCAAAATTGATGGAGAAATAAAAAGCTTTTCAGACAAGCCAAAGTTAAAAGAATTCATACCACCAAACCAGCTTTACAACAAATGTTAAAGGGACTTATATAGTCAAAAAAATACAAGAGAAGAAAACAGATCTACAAAATCAACCCCAAACATTTAAGAAAATGGCAATAGGAACATATATATCAATAATTACTTTAAATGTAAGTGGATTAAATGATCCAACCAAAAGACACAGACTGGCTGAATGGATACAAAAACAAGATCCATATATATGCTGTGTAACAAGAAACCCACTTCAGACCTCAAGACACATATAGACTGAAAGTAAGAGGATGGAAAAATATATTCTATGCAAATGGGAAACAAAAGAAAGCTGGAGTAGCAATCCTCATATCAGACAAAATAGACCTTAAAATAAAGAAGATTACAAGAGATAAGGAAGGACACTACATAATGATCAAGGGATCAATCCAAGAGAAAGACATAACAATTGTAAATATCTATGCACCCAACATAGGAGCACCTCAATACATAAGACAAACACTAACAGACATACAAGGAGAAATTAACAGTAACACAATAATAGTAGGAGACTTTAACACCCCACTCACACCAATGGACAGATTATTAAAACAAAGAATTAAAAAGGAAACACAAGTTTTAAATGATGCATTAGATGAGATGGATCTCATTGATATCTTCAGGACATTCCATCCAAATGCAGAAGAATACACCTTCCTTCTTCTCAAGTGCACATGGAACATTCTCCAGGATAGACCACATCTTGGGTCACAAATCAAACCTCAATAAGTTTAAGAAAATTGAAATCGTATCAAGTGTCTTCCACAACTAGATATCAATTACAGGAAAAAAAACTGTAAGAAACCCAAACACATGGAAATTAAACAACACATTTCTAAATAATCAACAGGTTACTGAATAAATCAAAAGGGAAAGCAAAAAATTTCTAGAAACAAATGAAAATGAAAACACAACAACTCAAAATATCTATGGGATACAGTGAAAGCAGTTCTAAGAGGGAAGTTTATAGCAATACAATCCTACCTCAAGAAACAAAAAAAAACATCTAATAGACAACCTAACTACACCTAAAACAACTGGAAAAAGAAGAAGAACAACAACAAAAAAAAAAACAACAAAATTAGTAGAAGGAAAGAAATCATAAAGATCCAAGCAGAAATAAATGAAAAAGAAATTAAAGAAACTATAGTAAATATTAATAAAACTACAAGCTGGTTCTTTGAGAAGATAAACAAAATGACAAGTGTTTAGCCAGACTCATCAAGAAAGAAAAAAGAGAAGAATCAAATCAACAAATTAGAAATTAGAAATGAAAAAAAAAGGTTACAACAGACAATGCAGAAATACAAAGGATTATAAGAGACTATTATGAACAACTATACAGCAATAAAATGGATAACCTGGAAGAAATGGACAGGTTCTTAGAAAAGTTCAATCTTCCAAGACTGAACCAGGAAGAAATAGAAATTATGAACAACCCAATAACAAGCACTGAAATTGAAGCTGTGATCAAAAATCTCCCAAAAAACAAAAGCCCAGAACCAGATGGCTTCACAGGAGAATTCCATCAAACATTTAAAGAAGAGCTAATGCCTATCCTTCCAAAATCCTTTCAAAAAATTGCAGAGGAAGGAACATCCAAACTCATTCTATGAGGCCAACATCACCCTGATACCAAAATCAAACAAAGACAACACACAAAAAAGAAAACTACAGGCCAATATCACTGATAAACATAGGTGTAAAAATCTTCAACAAAATTTTAGCAAACAGAATTCAGCAACACATCAAAAAGCTCATACACCATGATCAAGTTGGGTTTATTTCAGGGATGCAAGGAGTCTTCAATATATGCAAATCAATCAACATGATACACCATATTAACAAACTGAAAAATAAAAAACATATTATCATCTCAATAGATGCAGAAAAAGCTTTTGACAAAATGCAGCAACCAGTTATGATTTAAACTCTTCAAAAATGGGCATAGAAGGAACCTACCTCAACATAGTAAAGGCCATATATTATAAGCCTACAGCAAACATTATTCTCAACAGTGAAAAACTGAAAGCATTCCCCCTAATATCAGGACCAAGACAAGGATGTCCACTTTCACCACAATTATTCAACATAGTTCTGGAAGTCCTAGCTACAGCAATCAGAGAAGGAAAAGAAACAAAAGGAATCCAAATTGGAAGAAGGAAAGCTCTCACTGTTTGCAGGTGACATGATATTGTACACAGAAAACCCTAAAGATAGTATCAGAAAATTACTAGGGTTAATCAGTGAATTTAGCAAAGTTGAAGGATACAAAATCAATACACAGAAATCATTTGTATTTCCATAATACTAACAATGAAAAATCAGAGACAGAAATTAAGGACTCAATCCCCTTCACCATTGCAACAAAAAGAATTAAGTATCTAGGAATAAACTTACCTAAGGAGACAAAAGAACTGTACACAAAAAAATTTAAGACACTAATCAGATCAGATAAGATCAGATCTGTCGCTCAGTAGTGTCCAACTCTTTGAGACCCCATGAATCGCAGCACACCAGGCCTCCCAGTCCATTAGCAACTCCCAGAGTTCACTGAGACTCACGTCCATCGAGTCAGTGATGACATCCAGCCATCTCATCCTCTGTCGTCCTCTTCTCCTCCTGCCCCCAATCCCTCGCAGCATCAGAGTCTTTTCCAATGAGTCAACTCTTCACATGAGGTGGCCAAAGTACTGGAGTTTCAGCTTTAGCATCATTCCTTCCAAAGAAATCCCAGGACTGATCTCCTTCAGAATGGACTGGTTGGATCTCCTTGAAGTCCAAGGGACTCTCAAGAGTCTTCTCCAACACCACAGTTCAAAAGCATCAATTCTTCGGTGCTCAGCCTTCTTCACACTCCAACTCTCACATCCATACATGACCACAGGAAAAACCATAGCTTTGACTAGATGAACCTTTGTTGGCAAAGTAATGTCTCTGCTTTTGAATATGCTATCTAGATTGGTCATAACTTTCCTTCCAAGGAGTAAGCGTCTTTTAATTTCATGGCTGCAGTCACCATCTGTAGTGATTTTGGAGCCCAGAAAAATAAAGTCTGACACTGTTTCCACTGTTTCCCCATCTATTTCCCATGAAGTGGTGGGACCAGATGCCATGATCTTTGTTTTCTGAATGTTGAGCTTTACGCCAACTTTTTCACTCTCCACTTTCACTTTCATCAAGAGGCTTTTGAGTTCCTCTTCACTTTCTGCCATAAGGGTGGTGTCATCTGCATATCTGAGGTTACTGATATTTCTCCCGGCAAGCGTTTCTCATGATGTACTCTGCATAAGTTAAATAAACAGGGTGACAATATATGAAAGAAATCAAAGATGACATAAACAGATGGAGAGAGATTCCATGTTCCTGGGTAGGAAGAATCAATATTGTGAAAATGACTATACTACCAAACACAATCTACAGATTCAATGCAATCCCTATCAAATTCAGTTCAGTTCAGTTCAGTCACTCAATCA
>NW_011494738.1:3011086-3023289 GCF_000754665.1 Bison bison bison | reverse complement strand
AGTTCTTTGCATCAGGTGGCCAAAGTATTGGAGTTTCAGCTTCAACATCAGTCCTTCCAATGAACACCCAGGACGGATCTCCTTTAGGATGGATTGGTTGGATCTCCTTGCAGTCCAAGGGACTCTCAAGAGTCTTCTCCAACACCACAGTTCAAAAGCATCAATTCTTCAACACTCAGCTTTCTTTATAGTCCAACTCTCACATCCATACATGGCCACTGGAAAAACCATAGCCTGGACTAGATGGACCTTTGTTGACAAAGTAATATCTCTGCTTTTTAATGTGCCATCTAGGTTGGTCATAACTTTCCTTACAAGGAGTAAGAGTCTTTTAATTTCATGGCTGCAGTCACCATCTGCAGTGATTTTGGAGCCCAAAAAAATTACCAATGGCACTGTTCACAGAACTAGAACAAAAAAATTCACATTTTATATGGAAACACAAAAGACCCCAAATAGCCAAAGCAGTCTTGAGAAAGAAGAATGGAGCTGGAGGAATCAACCTTCTTGACTTCAGATTATACTACAAAGCTACAGTCATCAAGACAGTATGGTACTGGCACAAAAACAGAAATATAGACCAATGCAACAAGATAGAAAGCCCAGAAATAAACCCATGAACCTATGGATACCTTATTTTTCAGCTAACAGTCTCCCAACTGAGCTATTCCGGCTCCCTTGGATACCTTATTTTTGACAAAGCAGTCAAGAATATACAATGGGGCAAAGACAGCCTCTTCAATAAATGGTGCTGGGAAAAATGGACAGCTACATGTAGAAGAATGAAATTAGAATACTTCCTATCACCATGCTGCTGCTGCTGCTAAGTCGCTTCAGTTGTGTCCAACTCTATGCGACCCCATAGATGGCAGCCCACCAGGCTTCCCCGTCCCTGGGATTCTCCAGGCAAGAACATTGTAGTAGGTTGCCATTTCCTTCTCCAATGCATGAAAGTGAAATGTGAAAGTGAAGTCTCTCAGTCATGTCTGACTCTTAGCGACCCCATGGACCCACCAGGCTCCTCCATCCATGGGATTTTTATCACCATACACAAATATAAACTCACAATGGATTAAAGAAACTATAAAACTCTTAGAGGAAAACATAGGCAGAACACTTGATGACATAAATCAAAGCAAGATCCTCTATGACCCACGTCCTAGAATAACCAAAATAAAAACAAAAGTAAACAAGTGGGACCT
Organism: Bison bison bison; assembly: GCF_000754665.1. Classification (NCBI taxonomy): domain Eukaryota; kingdom Metazoa; phylum Chordata; class Mammalia; order Artiodactyla; family Bovidae; genus Bison; species Bison bison. The sequence goes on along the minus strand of NW_011494738.1, from coordinate 3,022,087 downwards.
GACTAAACTTAAAAGCTTTTGCACAGCAAAGGATAATAAGCAAGGTGAAAAGACAGCCCTCAGAATGGGAGAAAATAACAGCAAATGAAACAAATGACTAAGGATTAATTTCCAAAATATACAAGCAGATCATACAACTCAATACCAGAAAAACAAACAACCCAATCAAAAAGTGGGGAAAAGACCTAAACAGACATTTCTCCAAAGAAGACATACAGATAACTAACAAACACATGAAAAGATGCTCAACACTGCTCATTATTAGAGAAATGCAAATCAAAACTACAATGAGATATTACCTCACATCAGTCAGAATGGCCATCATCAAAAAGTCTACAAACAATAAATGCTGGAGAGGGTGTGGAGAAAAGGGAATGCTCTTGAACTGCTGGTGGGAATGTAAATTGATACAGCCAACATGGAAGACAGTATGGAGATTCCTTTAAAAACTAGGAATAAAACTATCATAGGACCCAGCAATCCCACTCCTAGGCATATACCCTGAGGAAACCAAAATTGAAAGAGATACATGTATCCCATTGTTCAATGCAGCACTATTTACAATTGCTAGAACATGGGAGCAACCTAAATGTCCATCAACAGATGAATGAATAAAGAAGTTATGGTACATATACACAATGGAATATTACTCAGCCATAAAAAGGAATGCATTTGAGTCAGTTCTGATGAGGTGGATGAATGTAGAACCTATTATACAGAGTGAAGTCAGAAAGAGGAAGATAAATAGTGTATTCCAACTCATATATATGGAATCTAGAAAAATGGTACTTAGAATTTATTTACAGGGTTATAATGGAGAAACAGACATAGAGAATAGACTTATGGACATGGGGAGAGGGAAAGAGAGGGTAAGATGTATGGAGAGAATAACATGGAAACTTATATTACCATATGTAAAATAGATAGCCAATGGGAATTTTCTGTATGGCTCAAGAAACTCAAGCAAGGGCTGTGTATCAACCTAGAGGGGTGGGATGGGGAGGGAGATGGGAAGGAAGTTCAAAAGGGAGGGGATATATGTATACTGATGGCTGATTCATGTTGAGGTTTGATAGAAAACAAAATTCTGTAAAGCAATTATCCTTCAATAAAAGTAAATTAATTTTAAATAAAAATTTAAAAAATTGTTTAAATTATTTTTAAACTTGAAAACAGATATTGTATGTTTGTGTAAATGTATAAAATTACTGCTATTAGATCAAGTCACTTATAAAATCAAGTAGAAACATCTGGAAAGAAATAAGGAACAGAAGTGTATTGTTTTCCCCACACCAGTAGTTAGTGTCTCAGGACCACTTTACATTATTAACAATTATTAACAATCAAAAAGAACTTTGGTTTTGTAGGTGATATGTATTGATGCTTACTATTAATATATTAGAAGTTTTAAATATATTTAATTAATAATTTATATGAAAATAGCCATAATAACCAATGACAGGTTAAAACACATTTTTTAAATAAAAAGTGGCTTTATTTTTAAAACATAAAAGTAGTGAGAAGAAAGGTATTGTCTTACAGCTTTGCAAATATCATTTAATAGGCTCGGTAGAAGACTACTGAATTCTCTATTGCACTATATTCTTTTGTTTAAAAAATTAAAAAAATAAAATAAAATAAATAAATAAATAAAAGACATGAAAGGTTAGTTGAAAAGGGGAGTATTTTAATAGCATTTTCAGATAATTTTGGATATTACATATGCATACTAAGTCCAAAGTGAACAAATGGTAGTTTCTTAGAGTTTAGCTGCAATGTGAAATTTGGAACTATGTCAATGAATTTTGTATACTCATACTTATGTTAAAATCACTTATCTATCTTGTATTTCGAATGGATCTTTTACTTACGCATGATTACAAATGTCAGCTTTGGTCATTTGGAAAATATTGGTTCATGAGTTATGCAAACCTCCCAAATGTTGGTTGTTGTTGTTCAGTCGTTAAGTGATGTCCAATTCTTTGTAACCCCATGAACTGCAGCATGACAGGCTTTGCTTTCCATCACTACTCTTTGCAACCCCATGAATTGCAGCATGCCAGGCTTCACCGTCCATCACCATCTCCCCGAGTTTGCTCAAACTTATGTCCATTGAGTCAGTGATGCCATTCAACCATCTTATCCTCTGTCATCCCCTTCTCCTCCTGCCTTCAGTCCTTCCCAGCATCAGGGTCTTTTCCAGTGAGTCAGCTCTTCACATCAGGTGGCCAAAGTATTGGAGTTTCAGCTTCAGCGCCAGTCCTTACAATGAATATTCAGGGTTGAATTCCTTTAGGATTGACTGGCTTGATCTCCTTGCTGTCCAAGAGACTCTCAAGAGTCTTCTCCAGCACCACAGTTCATAAGTGTCAATTCTTCAGCACTCAGCATTCTTTATGGCCTAACTCCCATATCCATACATGACTACTTGGAAAAACCGTAGCTTTAACTATACAGAACTTTGTCAGTGAAGTGATGGCTCTGCTTTTTAATACACTGTCTAGGTTTGTCATAGCTATTCTTCCAAGGAGCAAGCTTCTTTTAATTTCATGACTGCAGTCACCATCCACATTGATTTTGGAGCCCAAGAAAATGGAATCTGACACTTTTCACATTTTCCCCGTCTATTTGCCATGAAGTGATGGGACCAGATGCCATGATCTTAGTCTTTTAAATGCTGGGTTTTAAGCCAGCTTTTTCACTGTCTTTTTTCAGCTTTATCAAGAGGTTCTTTAGTTCTTCTTCACTTTCTGGTACCTTCTATCAAATAATATAAAAACCAAATTCATTAATACATCACCAAACTCATCAAAAAATCTTCAATTATTGGGAAGCTATCAAGCTTATAATGACAAATACAAGTTTTCCAAAATTCTAATTTTCACTCAAATTTCATCACTGGTAAGTATTGTGTATGGAAGAAACAGCCTCATTTCATTTATACTCATGAAAATAGCTGACTAAATGTACAAGTTTGATAGTTTTTCTGTCTGTATTTCAAAAATGGTGTTCCATAAGTGGCTGTTGCAGCTGGCAACTCAATCATACAAATGCTTCTTCTAAAGACAATTCACATATTTCAGTGTGCTTTATGCATGTATTCTATTTTTAATATAAAATATTATAAAGACATGTACTCAGGGACCAAATTTTTTTTTAATTATAGTACATGTATGGTGGTGGAGAATGCAGTTTAAAGCTACAGCTTTGATTTACAATTAAGGTATCAACAGCTTTGTCATTTCTTTTGCACCATTGTATAAATATCAGTTCAGTAAAAATAATAAATAACATCTTATCAAAGGGTCTCAGAGACCCCAGGTTTTGTGGACTACAATTTAGGAACAGCTGTTCTAGCCCTTCTGTTCTTCAAACAATTCCTATGACTTCAAATCCCGTTAGTTTCCCCTAGTATCTCTCTTGTTGATATACAAAGCCTATCAAGGTTGAAAGTGATGGCAGCCAATCCTAGCTTCTCTGCTGCCTGAAATTTATCTAAGAGTTAACTTCATCCCATTATAATTGCTAGCAAGTAGATCAGACTGATCAATAAATTCATAGTCAGTGTTGTTTTTACCTGTAATATTTACTTCTACAGAAACTACAAAACTAAACCATACCAAGAAAATTATTAAAGTTTCCACTTCTGGATGTATAACCAAAAAATTGAAAGCAGAGTCTCAAAGAATTAGTTGCTTACACATGTTTATAGCAGCACAGTTCACAATAGGCAGGAGGTGGAAGCAATACAAATGTCCTTCCACAGAAGCACGGATAAACAAAATATGGCATGTACATACAGTGGAGTAGCATTCAGCTTTTAATAGGAAGGAAATTCTGTCACCTGCTACAAAATGGATGAGGACATTGTGCTAAATGAAATAAGCCAGGCACAAAAAGGTAAATACTATAAAATTCCACTTACTGAGGCATCTAAAGTAGTCAAATTCACAGAAACAAGAATGGGGGTTGTCAGGGGCTGAGGGAGGAGGAAAGGGAAACTGTTTAGTGGACATCAAGTTTCAGATTCAGAAGATGAAGTTCTGGAGATGTGTTTCACAATAATGTGTGTACTTAACACTGCTAAACTGTACACATAAAAATGCTTGAGATGGTAAATTCCATGTCTTTCACCACAATAAAAAAATGTCAATTGTATTTCTAAATATGTCATACACTAAGTAACATTCAATGTATGTTTCCATTTATATAAAGTACAAAGAGAGGCAAAACTGATCTAAAATATTTAAGAATATATATTGAAAAGAAAGAAAGAAGGAAAACTACAGAAATAATTATCAATAAGGTCAAAATCAAGGTTAGCTTTAGTGTGGAAAGAGGGGTTTGTGATCGGGAAAGGACTGAGAGTAGCTTCTGGCAGGCTGGCGATGTTCTGATTCCCAACCTCTGTGGCAGACACAGGGGTATTTGTATTATAACAATCTGTTAATCTATGTGTTATGCATTTTTCTGTGTGTGTGTGTGTGTGTGTGTGTGTTTTAACCACCAGAACAAAAAAATTGAAAGAAGGAAACCAAGGCACTGAGACCTTGTAAGTTTTCTGTCTTCACATAACTTATAAGTGGCAAAGCTGAAGAACTCAGGTCTCTGGACCACAGGGCCCATTTTTGTAGCTACTTAATGAGTACAAAATTAAGAAATAAACCTTGAGTCATGAAAACTAAGGTCTGAAAGTATTAAACTGAAGAAGATCACAATGACACGTAAAGATAATCCAAAATACAATTTGCAGAAGCCAAACAACAGCTCAGTTCAACAAGCATCAGCTGAACTTATAAAATGTGCCAGACCCTACACTAGATATTGAAAATAGAGAAATAAATAAGACACGTTCCCAGCACTTGAGAGTTTTGTAATATAGTGAGACAGATATATCAGTTTATCATTACAACACAGTGTGGTCTCTTACAGCCTGGGAGGTCTTGTGTGGGGTGGAGGGGGTGAGGAATGGAGACAGGACTGTGGGAGCTTCAAGAACTCTTATTCTGTGAATCACAGTTACAAATGAGTTGGAAATAGGAAAGAGTAGAAAGGGTCTTTCAGGCAAAGAAGATAACATCAGCAGAACTGGAATCAAGAAAACCCTCAGTATAATACATATTGCAGAAACACGACATGTGAGATAGAAAATGGTCAAGACAAAGCTGGAAATATTTGGACAAAGATCCATTTCTCTCTGTGACCTAACAAGTTACCAGCTAATAAGGAACAGATAGCATTATCCCTACAACTAGCTCTGAGGCCTTGGGTATGTCATTTCCTCTGTCAGAGCCTCAGATACCTTGTTAAAGAGGGACCTTGAACTATTAATGGATAGCCTCCAAGATCAGCCACTCCTGGATCTGATTCTAAAGTTTCATGAAGCAATGTCAAATCTGGTAGTCAGTGTCATTAAACACTTCTGTGAAAAAAAGAAACTAATAAAGAGATCTATTCTATATAACTCTGAAAAACTGAAAGCTCAAGCAAGGAACCAAAAATGAAAAGGTATATAAACTGCCTCATCAAATACAAAGATTTCTAAATGTAAATCAAAACTATAATGTATAAAATGCCTCAGACATATTGGTAATGTTTTTTGAGTGTTTACCCTACATCAGATGCTTTACCTGTATTATTTCATTTAATCCTCAAACACCTCTGAAACTGGCCTTCTTGCCTTGATTTTAAATAAGAATCAGAGTTTTGGGATACTAAAAAACTTATCCAAACTCCTTACGAAGGAGATAGGAGAGCCGAAGTTGTGCAGGTTTGTCAACTTTCCGAATATATTAGGATTCCCATAAAAGTAAGTGGAAAGAATATGCTATTTCTTGAGAATCCATATACTCAATTTACATAAGCCCAATATCATCACTCTCAATTCTATGTAATATTTATGCTTCACTTTGCATGCTTAGAAGATGTAAAAAACATGACAATGATAGCTTTTAGCAACTGAATTACTGTTTATCCAGAAATTATCTGTTCAAAATAAATGAAATTATATTTACAACTACCCAGGCTGTACCCAAAATGCTTTTAAGCAGCCCAAAATGCTTTTAAGCAGTCGCTGTAAGTTTATTCATGTGTTGAAACACTAACACAAAAAGAAAAAATGGATTATACTAAGATTAAATTAAGAGTCTCCTTAAAATAACAATCCCCAAGGCAGTCATAGACACTAACAAATCCATTTCTCAGAAGTTATTTCCAAGGAAGGAAAATAAAAATCTTGAGGCCTTGGCTGTTGCTATTGAACAGAAAATCAAATGAAATAAGGCATTTCCAGTGACTGTTCACAGGAGAGGTGACCGCTTGGTTCAGAAATTAGCTATTCTCTATCTTTAGATTTAAAAAAATGGTTTCCCCCTAAATGTAACATAAACATTTAATTCTATGCAGGCCTTTTGGTTTTTTGATCAGCTATTGGTGTATGATGAGCATGACAAAAGGAAGAACAGTGAACGCCACAGCAACAGCAATGAGACAGGAACAGCACAGAGCAGTTCAAACTTCATCTAAATGCCATTCTTGAACTTGACTGTGCATCAGAATCCCCTGCAGGGCTTATGAAGCACAGCTTAGTGAACCTCACCCCCAACCTCCGACCCCACCCACACACACCCAAGCTTCTGATTCAGTAGTCAGGAGAGGAGCCCAAGAACTTGCATTTAAATTACCTTCACTGGCAATGCAGTCTGTGAACCACATCTATGCCTGGTTTTGGAAGTGAAGTTATAAATTTCCATGTGCTATTTATAATTGATAAGTGGATTCATTGTTGATAGATGACAATCCTTCAAGTGTGTGGTGGACAGTTAACAGACAGATTGTTTTGGTTATTTGCAAAATGTAAAATTGTTGTTGCTGTTGTTTAGTTACTAAGCTAAGTCCAACTCTTTTGTGACCCCACAGATTGTAGCCCACCAGGCTCCTCTGTCCATGGGATTTCCCAGGCAAGAATACTGGAGTGGGTTGCCATTCCCTTCTCCCATTCTGACCCAAGGATTGAACCCATGTATCCTGTATTGGCAGGTGGATTCTTTACCACTGAGCCACCAGAGAAGCCCAAATGTAACTCTAATCAACTTTAATCATTGGTAAGATTAACAGTTAATCTTAATGTTAAGCTTAGAATTCTAAGTCTGCATTTTTGCTATAAATATGTAATAAAAAATCATAGCATCTATTGAGAAGCTATTGCATGCCAGGAACTGTGAAACTTATCTTAATACCTAGAATTTGATTTAATCTTAATTAAAAATCTAACATACAAATTTCATTATTATTGTTATTCCCAGTTATAATAATAAATATTCTTAGAGAAGTGAAATCACTGCCAAAGTTTACACTGTTAGTAATTGATGGAAGCAAGCTTCAACCCAAGAAGTCTGACTCCAGAGTTGGAGTTTTATTTTGCCTCATAGTCTATGGCCTCCTGAATAAATAGCACAGTGACTATCAGCAGTGAAAAGTATCATCTCAAACTCTAAACTGAAATGTGAAACTCTAAAACCAAAACATGAAATAATTTATGAGCATAGGCACAGAACTGCACAGAATCCCAGACCCACTGTACCAAAGAATGTGGTTCAGTTCAATTCAGTTCAGTCACTCAGTCGTGTCCGAATCTTTGCGATCCCATGAATCGCAGCACGCCAGGCCTCCCTGTCCATCACCAACTCCCGGAGTTCACTCACATTCACGTCCATAGAGTCAGCGATGCCATCCAGCCATCTCATTCTCTGTCATCCCCTTCTCCTCCTGCCCCCAATCCCTCCCAACATCAGAGTCTTTTCCAATGAGTCAACTCTTTGCATGAGGTGGCCAAAGTACTGGAGTTTCAGCTTTAGCATCATTCCTTCCAAAGAAGAGATAAGAAAGGCTTCTTAAGTGAACAATGCAAAGAAATAGAGGAAACAATAGAATGAGAAAGACTACAGATCTCTTCAAGAAAATTAGAGATACCAAGGGAACATTTCATGCAAAGATGGACACAATAAAGGACAGAAATGGCATGAACCTAAAAGAAGCAGAAGAAATTAAGAAGTGGCAAGAATAAATAAAAGAACTATACAAAAAAGTGTTAATCATCTGGATAACCATGATCACTCACCTAGAGGTGTGAAGTCAAATGGGTGTTAGGAAGCATTACTATGAACAAAGCTAATGGAGGTGATGGAATTCCAGTTGAGCTATTTCAAATCCTAAAAGATGATCCTGTTAAAGTGCTGCACTTAATATGCCAGCAAATCTGGAAAACTCAGCAGTGGCCACAGGACTGGAAAAGGTCAGTTTTCATCCCAATCCCAAAGAAGGGCAGTGCCAAAGAATGTTCAAACAACTGCACAATCGCATTCATCTCACATATTAGCAAGGTCGTGCTCAAAAATCCTTCAAGTTAGTCTTCAATACTATGTGACCCAAGAACTTCCAGATGTAAAAGTTGGATTTAGAAAAGGCAGAGGAACCAGAGATCAAATTGCGAACATCTGTTGGATCATAGAAAAAGCAAGAGAATTTCAGGAAAACATCTATTTCTGCTTTATTGACTATGCCAAAGCCTTTGACTGTGTGGATCATAACAAAATTTGGAAAATTCTGAAAGAGATGGGAATTCCAGACCACCTTATCTGCCTCCTGAGAAACCTGTATGCAGGTCAAGAAGTGACAGTTAGAACTGGACAAGGAACAAAGGACTGGTTCAAAATTGGAAAAGGAGTACATCAAGGCTGTATATTGTCACCCTACCTATTTAACTTATATGCAGAGTACATCATGCAAAATGCCAGGCTGGATGAATCACAAGCTGGAATCAAGATTGCCAGAAGAAATATCAGCAAACTCAGTTATACAGATGATACCACTTTAATGGTAGAAAGTGAAGAAGAACTAAACAGTCTCTTGATGAAGATGAAAGAGATGAGTGAAAGTTGGCTTAAAACTCAACATTAAAAAAACTAAGATCATGGTATCTGGTTCCATCATTTCATGGCAAATAGACGGGGAAAAGATGGAAACAGTGACAGACTTTATTTTCATGGGCTCTAAAATCACTTTAATAATAATAATTCTTTCAATCCAAGAACATGGTATATTTTTCCATCTGTTTATGTCATCTCCAACTTCTTTCATCAGTGTCTTATAGTTTTCTGAGTATTACTCTTTTACCTCCTTAGGTAGGTTTACTCCTAGGTATTTTGTTCTTTTTGATGCAATAGTCAATGTGTTTACTTCCTTAATGTCTCTTTCTGATATATAAATAGCTCATACAACTCAACAACAACAAAAAAAACAACAATTAAAAAAATGGGCAGAAGACCTGAATAGACATTTTTCCAAAGAGGACACACAGAGAGATGGCCAACAGGCACATGAAAAAATACTCAATATTGTGAATCATTAGGGAAATGTAACTCAAAATCACAATATCACGTCTGGATAGCTATTATCAAAAAGAACACAAATAACAAATATTGGCAAGGACATGTGGAAAAATGAACTCTTGTGTACTATTGGTGGCAGTATAAAGTGGTGGAGCTGCTATGGAAAATAGTATGGAGATTTCTCCAAAAATTAATTAAAATTCAAATAAATTAAATTTAATTCTAATTAAATTTAAAAATTAATTATGAGTCATTAACTATCATGACTCATCAATTCCACTTCCAATATAAATTGAAAAGAAACAAAAACACTAATTCAAAAAGATACATGTATCCCAATATTTATAGCAGTATTATTTACAACTGCCAAGATATGGAAGCAACTTCAGTGTCCATCAACAGACGAATGGATAAGAGGATGTGGTATGTATATATTTACATATAATTGTATATGTATACACAATGGAATACTACTCAACTATAAAAAGGGTGAAATTTTGCTATTTGTAATAAAATGAACGAACTTGGATGGTATTATGCTAAGTGAAATAAGTCAGATAAAGAAGGACAAATGGCATACAATATAATGTACATGTGGAATCTAAAAAAGACAACAAACTAGTGAATATAACAAAAAAGAAACAAACTCACTGAAACAGAAAAGAAATGATTGGTTCCCAATGTATAGGAGGAAGGAGGGAGGGGCTATACAGGGGTAGGGGTTAAGAGGTACAAGCAATTATGTATAAAATAAGGTAGAAGGATATATTGTACGATGCAAGGAATATAGCCAATATTATCTAATAACTATAAATGGAGTATAACCTTTAAAAATTGTGAATCATCATATTGTATACCTGTAACAAATATTATGATACATCAACTATGCTGCTGCCAAGTCACTTCAGTCGTGTCCGACTCTGTGCGACTCCATAGACGGCAGCCCACCAGGCTCCCCCGTCCCTGGGATTCTCCAGGCAAGAACACTGGAGTAGGTTGCCATTTCCTTCTCCAAAGCATGAAAGTGAAAAGTGAAAGTGAAGTCGCTCAGTCGCATCCAACTCTTCGTGACCCCATGGACTGCAGCCTACCAGGCTCCTCCGTCCATGGGATTTTCCAGGCAAGAGTACTGGAGTGGAGTGCCATTGCCTTCTCTGATACATCAACTATACTTCAATTTAAAAAAAAAACTATACATGAATCAGAATGGAATTCTAAAAAATGTTCAAGTAAAGCATGTGAGGCATAAAATTAAGGGAAAAACAAAAAAAAAAAACAAATAAACAGAAAACTAAAATTAAAATATCAGATTTCAACACCACCAACCAACAGTAACTAATCAATATTTATAGAACATTTCACCCAACAAAAGGTGAATATACATTATTTTCCAGTAAATATAGCCCAAGACACCATCAGATCAGGTCAGATCAGTCGCTCAGTCATGTCCGACTCTTTGCGACCCCATGAATCGCAGCACGCCAGGCCTCCCTGTCCATCACCAACTCCCAGAATTCACCCAGACTCACGTCCATCGAGTCAGTGATGCCATCCAGCCATCTCATCCTCTGTCTTCCCCTTCTCCTCTTGCCCCCAATCCCTCCCAGCATCA
>NW_011494738.1:3005466-3010986 GCF_000754665.1 Bison bison bison | reverse complement strand
TCCAAGGGACTCTCAGGAGTCTTCTCCAACACCACAGTTCAAAAGCATCAATTCTTTGGCACTCAGCCTTCTTCACAGTCAACTCTCACATCCATACATGACCACAGGAAAAACCATAGCCTTGACTAGACGAACCTTTGTTGGCAAAGTAATGTCTCTGCTTTTGAACATGATATCTAGGTTGGTTATAACTTTCCTTCCAAGGAGTACCATATGCCTGGCCATAAAACAACTTTTAACAAATTTAAAACAATTAAAATCATACAAAATGTACTCCCTGACCACAATGAAATCAAATTAGAAATCAGTAAGACAAAGATGACTGTAAATTAATGAACACATTTATAAATAATCCATTAGTAAAAAGGACGTTTTAAGGGAACTGAAAACATACATTAAAATGAATGAAAATGAAAATGTAATGTATTATAGTTTGTGGTGCTCCATTAAAGCAGTACTAAAGCAAAATTTCTATACTAAATACATAGACTAGAAGAGCTTCCTAGGTGGCATGGTAGTATAGAATCCGCCTGCCAATGCAGGAGGCACAAGAGACACAGGTTTGATCCCTGGGTCAGGTATATCCCCCGGATTAGGAAATTGCAACCCATTCCAGTATTCTTTCCTGGAAAATTCTATGGACAGAGGAGCCTGGCTAACATGATATGAGCAAATATAATGTAACATAAACTATAAAAAGAGTTAAACACCAAGATGGAGTGGGCAGTATAGGGGAATGCAAGGCTAATTCAATATTGAAAACTAATCAATGTAATCTACCTTATAAACATGCTAAAGAAGAAAAAACACAATTCTATATTTAGTGAAGAAAAAATATTTGAGATATAATTCAATTATATCTAAACTGGGGAAAAGAGGAAGAGTGGGTTTGGGTGAACTCCAGGAGTTGGTGATGGACAGGGAGGCCTGGCGTGCTGCAATTCATGGGGTCGCAAAGAGTCGGACACGACTGAGCAACTGAACTGAACTGAAAATCATTTGATAAAATTTAATACCCATTAAGAAATGTCTCTTAAGAGTAGGCTGCCCTGGTAAAGATGGTAAAGAATCTTCAAGCAATGCTGGAGACCCATGTTTGATCCCTTGGGTCAGGATAACCTCCTGGAGAAGGAAATGGCAACCCGCTCCAATACTCTTGCCTGGAGAGTTCCATAGACAGAGGAGCCTGGCAGGCTACAGTCCATAGGGTCACAAAGAGGTGGTCATGACTGAGTGACTATCTCACAATAATAATAATAATATCTCACAATAACTGAGTGACTCACTCACAATAATAAAGACCCACAGAAAAATGAGAATAGAGAGTAACATCCTCAACTGATGAAGATAAGCTACAAAAAGCGTACAGTAAGTGTTACACATAAGAGCACAAGATTTAAATGCTTTTCTGCTAAGATTGGGAACAAGGTAAGGATGCCGAGTCTCATTGCTCCTCTTCACATGACTAGAAATAGTGAATTTCTAATTATTATATTAGGGAAATAAAAGGCATACAGATTAGAAAGGAAGAAATGAAACTATCCTTGTTTGCAGATTGTCTATATTGAAAATTCCAAGTAATTGACAAAACAAAAACCAGAAACAAAAAAACTACCTCCTAGAACAAATAAGTGAATTCAGTAAGACAACAGGATGTAAGATAAACACACAAAAATCAAGAGGATGTCTATATTTTAGGAATGGACATGTGGACAACAAAATTAAATGTAATACTACCAATCACCAGAAACATAATAATAAGCTAGGTATAAATCTAACTAAATATGCTAAAAATTAATAAATGCTGATGAAATAACTCAAAGAGTATATAAACAGAGATGTGTTCATGGATTGTTGTCGTTTAGTTGCCTATCCATAACAAACTCTTTGTGACCCCACAGACTGTAGCCCACCAGGCTCCTCCGTCCATGGGATTTCCCAGGCAAGAATACTGGAGTGGGTTGCCATTTCCTTCTCCAGGGCATCTTCCTGACCCAGGGGTCAAACTTGCATCTCCTGCATTGGCAGACAAATTCTTTACCACTGAGCCACCAGGGAAGCCCTGTTCATGAATCAGAAAACTCAAAATAATAAAGATGTCTATTTTCTCCAAACCAATACACAGGTTTAATGCAATTCCTTTAAAAAAAAAATCTCAACAAAAATTTTTTAGATCTAGACAAGGTTATTTTAAAATGTAAATAGAAAGGCAAAGGAACTAGAATTACTAAAACTATTTTGAAAAGAGAATAAAATGAAAGAAATCTCTCCAACAGATTTTAAGACATCACATAGCTACACAAAATCAGTGTGGTATTTCCAGTAGGACAGACACAAATCAATGAAACAAAACAGAAAACCCAGAAGCAGACCCACTCAAATGTATCCAACTGATTGTTGACAAAGATGCAAAAGTAATTCAATGTAGAAAACAGCTTTTTCATAACAAAGGGGGCATTCAAAGGAAAAACAAAAATAAAACTTGACCTAAGTCTCATCCCTTGTATAAACATTAATTCAAGATGGATCACAGGATCAAGTATAAAAAACCCAACTACATGGCATTTAGAAAAAATATATATGAGAAAAAGTTAGGAACCTAGAGCTAGGCAGATTTCTTTCAACTTAACACCAAGAATACAATCCATACAGGGAAAAGCTGACAAGTTCAACTTCATCAAAATAAAAATATTTACTCTGTGAATGAACTTGGAAAAAGAATGAAAAGACAAGGTACAGCCTGGGAGAAAATATGGGCAAACCACATATCAAAAAAATAAAAAAACAACTACTGTATAAAATACAGAATTTTCAAATCTCAACAGGAAAAAAATACTCAAAGAAAGCTCATTAAAGAAGATATACAGATGGCAAATAAGCATATGAAAACATGTTCTATATCATATGTTATCAAAGAAATGCAGATTAAAACAATATAGCATTACTCACATATTAGAATGGTCAAAATCCAGGATAAGGATGACACCAAATACTGGTGAGGACGTGGAGCAACAGGAATTCTAATAGGTTACTGGTGAGACTGCAAAATGGTACAGCCACTTTGGAAGGCAATTCGGTGGTTCTTACAAAATTAAGGGCTTCCCTGGTAGCTCAGCTGATAAAGAATTCGCCTGCAACACAGGAGACCCCAGATCAATTGCTGAGGAAGATCCCCTGAAGAAGGGTAAACACACTCTCACTGGTACCATTCATCGATTGCACTCCTTGGTATTCACTCAGATGAGCCACTTATGTCCACACAAAAATCTGAACACAGATATTTACAGCAGTTTTATGCTTACTGCCAAACTTTGGAAACAGACAAGATGCCCTTCTGTAGGTGAATGGACAGACAAACTGTTGTGCATCCAGATGATGAAATACTATTCAGTGTTAACAAGAAATTAAGTCTTGAAAAGACATGGAGGAAACAATACACATGACTAAATAAAAGAAGCCAATCTGAAAAGGCTACATACTATATGATCCAACTATGTAACATTCTGGAAAAGGCTAAAGCATAGAAAGCAAAAAAAAAAAAAAAAATCAGTGGTTGCTAGAGGTTAGGGCTGAGAAGAAGGATAAACAGGTGAAGTACAGAAGGTTTTAGGGTGTTGAAAATACTGTGTGATATAATGATGGATACACGTCACTGTACATTTGTCCAAACCTACAGAATATCTCATACCAAGAGTGAACCATAATGCAAAGCATGGACTTTGGGTAATGATTACTTATCAATGTAGGATCATCAGTTGTAACAAATGTAACACCCTTGTGGTGGGGAAGGGGATGCTAATAATAGGGGAGGCTCTGCTTGAGTGAAGAGTACAAGGGAAGTTTCTGTACTTTCCCTACAATTTTGCTATTAACATTTCATTTTTTTTTAAGTCTTAGGCAAAAGACATTAATGGATATTTCCCCAAAGAGAATATGCAGATGACAAACACATAAAAAAGAGGTTCAACGTGGAGCTATTACGGAATGCTAGTTAAAACCACAGTGAAAGGCCATTATACGCCTATCAAAATGGCTAACATAAAACATACTGACAATACCTCATGCTGGCGAGGATGCAAAGAAAGTGGATCACTGCTATGGAAAAGACAGGCAAGTTTAAAAAAAAAAAAAAAAACTAAAGTTGCAACTACCATACTATGCAGCAGTTGCATGACCAGGTATTCATTTCAGAGAAAAAAAGACTGTTATTCACACAAAAAAAACTTACACAAATGTTATAGCAGCTTTATTCATAATAGCTAAAAACTGGAAATGCGCTTAAGTGGGTCAATGATTAAAACTTAATCATTAAAACTAATGATTAAGACTGTGATAATCTCCATACCACAGAATACTTCTCAGAAACAAAAAGGAAGCAAATGCTGCATGCAATAAGCAGGTTGAATCTACAGAGAATTATCCTGAATTAAAAAGCCAATCTCAAAAGGATACATAGTGTATGATTCCTTTTATATAAAATCCTTGAAATGATAAAATTATAGAATGGAAGGCAGATTAGTGGATCCAAGAGGTAAAGGAAGGTTGGAGATGGAAGCAAAGTGGGTGTGGCTATAAAAAGGTCAGTTTGAAGGATTTTCAACTTTTCTGTCTTGACTGTATCAGTATCAATATCCTGGTTATCATAATACACTAATGTCTGGCAAGATGTTAGTTACCATTGGAAATGTGGGAAAGGATACAAACAGCAAGTTCAGATTCCCTATCCCACTTCCAAAGAGACTCGTTCACACAGTCTGGAATGGATTTGGAAATCCGCATGTTTAATCACGCCTGGTGATTCTGATAGGATGGTCCATAGACTACAGTGAGATGAGCACTCAAATTTGATGCAATATGCCTCCAATTGAATTGCTTCCTATAAATCAGCTCTGCTCAGACTAGTATAATATTTGGAAGAAAGCCAAACCTCCAGAAAGCAGAATTGCTACATCCAAGCTCTATTCTGTCACCAATCAGCTGGTTTCTGACATCCAAACTACATGGCAAAGGGCCTCCTGCACAGAGAACAGTTCTTAGTGTGAAGATCTGACTAAAAGAATTGGATCTTGCAGGCATTCCTTTAACAATGCATTGGGGAACAGCCATGGCATATCATATCCTAAAAATGAGAAAAGTGAGCTATGGTCTCCTTTGTGAATAAAATTTATCCAAAAAATAATTTGCTGCAATATGCTGTGCAGATAACAAAACAGAAAGTGATGCTGCCACTCCTCACATTTCAGTGAATCTTCACTTGCTCCTCAAACGGAAAAATAAAATTACATCTTCACAAAGTGAGTTTCTCTTTTAGATGGGTAATGAGAAGAGAGAATGTATTCTAATCTTGTCAAGCATTTAGGTGTAATTAGAGACAGGCTACTTTATGAAAAGGAATGTCAGTCTAGTCAAAAAGAATGAGATCTATACAAAGCAATACAGTAGCTAGAAAACAAACCAAAAAAAGACTCAAAGGAGAATAATTGAGATTATTTTTTAATTTGAAAACATTTACTAGCTACA
>NW_011494738.1:2987060-3005366 GCF_000754665.1 Bison bison bison | reverse complement strand
GGCTTCTCTTTGATTGGAGTTATCAAGTTCATAACACAATCTTAAATCAGAAATGATATACCAGACTTCTGAACATTACCAGGAACCAGATTTCTCCCTCCCCAGGCCTAAAGATAGTCTGATTGGCAATAGCCAAAGGGAAATGTACTAATCAAGGAAAGCAGAAATGTATTGGGTTAAATAATGAATGTACAAAATGGATTTGATTAAAGAGTCTTTAAAAGGCAGGGCTTCCGTGGTAGTGTTAGGGGAAGCACACTGATTGAAACTGCCCACCCTGGTCAGGCACCATAGTAACCATTTGCTTGAGTTGTTTTATGACAGGAGATCCTGATAATGAATATGGAACTAATAAGCCACCACCAACTGGAAGAGTTCGGAAAGGTCTAAAGGAGACACCACGTGTCCGTCCACTTCCCAGAATCCCTCTCGCTAGCATCCATCTTGGCTGAGTGATGCATGCACCACCAGGAAAGACTCCGAATTAGAATGATTGGCCAAAGGCCACCCGGAAACTAATCCCATCACCATAAAACCTGAGACTGCGAGCCAGGAGGCAGAGCAGTTCTCCTGGGTTCCCTTACCCTACTGCTCTCCACCTGGGTGCCCTTTCCCAATAAAATCTCTTGCTTTGTCAGCACATGTGTCTCCTCAGACAATTCATTTCCCAGTGTTAGACCAGAGCCCAGTTTTGGGCCCTGGAAGAGGTCTGCCTTCCTGCAACAGTAGCACAGTGGTAAACAATCCATCTGCCATGCGGAAGACATGGGTTCGATTCCTGATCTGGGAAGATCCCACATGCCTCAGAACAACTAACCCATGTGCCACAACTATTGAACCTGTGCTCTGGAGCCTGGGAGCTGCAACTACTGACCCCAGGCACTGCAGCTACTGAAGCCTGGTCACCCTAGAGCTTGTGATCCACAACAAGAGAAGGCACCATAATGAGAAGCCCACACACAGCTAGAGAGTAGCCCCCTCTCTCCACAACTAGAGAAACACCACACAGCAGTGAAGACCCAGCACGGCCAAAAAATACATAAAATTATTTTTCAAATGAAAGGCATAGTTATAAGACAATGCACATTTGGGAATAGTGTGCATGTTTCTTTTACAAAATTTTGATATTTTCTATCCACAGAATTAGATAAGCATGATTCAACCTAACAGAAGAACAAGTGTCTTGGACAATAGAGTCTTAAGGGGAATTAGACATGAAAAAAGGAAGCAAGCGTTCAGTTCTGACATCCCTGTAATCACAAGTGAAAAAATAAGTATGGAGGATACACTAATACAGAGGACAACTACCAGGATCATATAAGGAAAGAGTTTCATTGTCAATCAGAAGACTTAAAAGGATGGGCTGTGCCAGTGAATTTTGAGACTTTGGGGCAGGGTGCATGCCTCCCATTAGCGGCCTGTTAATAGTATGAATAATCCAAGAGTTTTGAGTTTAAATGGCTTTGTCTGTCCTGCCTAGCTGCATCTCTGACCCAGAAATGACAGGGCCAACTCTCCTGGTGGTTTTCATAGGCTGAGTTGTATTGCTCCTTGTTGAAGTCAGAAGTCTACCTGATCAAGAAAAGAAGGGACAGCATAGGGTAGTGAAAGGTTGTTGCTGAACCTTGAAAGATGCTGGAATTCTTGGCCACCGGAGGAGACGAATTCAATCTGGGGCCAGAGACAAGGCTTGATCACTTAGAGCATTTGTGTAATAAAGTTTTGTTAAATTAAAAACGAGAGAAAACTTCTGACATAGACATCAGAAAGGGGCAAAAAGACTTCCCCCCTGCTAGTCTTTAGCAGGATGTTATATAGCTACTAGCAGTCTGCTAATATATACACAATGGAGTATTACTCAGCCATTAAAAAGAAAATATTTGAATCAGTTCTAATGAGATGGATGAAACTGGAACCTATTATACAGAGTGAAGTAAGCCAGAAGGAAAAACACCAATACAGTATACTAACGCATATATATGGAATTTAGAAAGATGGTAACAATAACCCTGTGTACGAGACAGCAAAAGAGACACTGATGTATTGAACAGTCTTATGGACTCTATGGGAGAGGGAGAGGGTGGGAAGATTTGGGAGAATGGCATTGAAATATGTAAAATATCATGTATGAAACGAGATGCCAGTCCAGGTTCGATGCACCATACTGGATGCTTGGGGCTAGTGCACTGGGACGACCCAGAGGGATGGTGTGGGGAGAGGGGAGGGAGGAGGGTTCAGGATGGGGAACACATATATACCTGTGGCGGATTCATTTTGATAGTTGGCAAAACTAATACAATTATGTAAAGTTTAAAAATAAAATAAAATTTAAAAAAAAGAAAAAAAAAACTTAGTTTTAACTAGGAAAAAAAAAAAAGAAAGGAAATGTCTCAAAACTCAGGGAATGGCACCAGGCCCCTCACCCAGAAGATGCATTTTGAGATAATCTTGGCACCAGGTGAGTCATCCCGGGCCATAAAATGATTGACACGAATCTTGAAAAAAGACAGATTGCCATACAAATGTATAGTTTCAATAACATAGATTAGGAGGACAAGGTATGAGTATAACATACTGCTTTGTCAAGTTGGTTCTGAGCCTTTAAGTGAAACTGACTTGAAGACAGAGTTGGGGTAAATGCATAGTACATTAACATATCTTAAGACAAACATTTCCATTTAAAAAATTGCATTGGTTAGCTCAAGGCTTGAAAAAAGTTAAGTTCAGGTGGAACCAGGTGTCATTATGGCAACACAGAATTTTAAGAGAAACCTCTTTTTAAATTTGTATAAAGAAGGGGAAAAAATATAGTTTGTTTCCTCCTGCCACTTAAGAGAGAGAGAAAAATTGTTGGGCACTTGCAGCCTATTTCCTCCGTTTGGAGACCCCTGGCCTTCCTGCCTATTACCCTCTCAGTGGTACCCCCTCCCCAATTTTTTTTATGCCAAAGACCATCAAGAAAATGGTAATATTTGTTCAACACACTGAAGTAAATTGAAGGAGACTGAAAGACCTCTACATAAGTCCTGGTTAAAAAGTCATTACCTTTTCCTCATTATTGGGTAAGAAAAATAAAATGCAAAAAGGTAGGGAGTGTATTAAGCATAGCATTTTTATGGAATTTCCAATTAAAATCTTTCGACATTTTTAAGGAAGCTCTTTTAACCATTGGGGGTAGGGGGGGAATCTGAATTAACAAGTTATGTGCATGGCTATAGTTCGAATGGTTTTATTCAATTCCTGTTCAAGACATTTTAATGATGGTCTCAATAAATTTTTGATGGGCAGCACAGAGAGCAACTTTATTCTTACTAGCAGATGATTTTTTAAATATAAATCTTCTTATGCAACCATTCAAAATTTTACAACAGCTGAAATTATATTTAAAGAATTTAAGAGCTCTTCCCTTGACAAATGTAACTGTACAATTTCTTATAATAACATGAAAAGATTTTAAATCCAACTGAACTTTTAATATCAAGTATTTCAAAATAATGATGAAGCCCTGATTTGCAGAACACATATATTAGTGAAACAGAACCCTGCAGCTAGTTTGCACACACTAATAGGACTGATCTATGGAGAATGGACAGAAATGTCTAATATTGGACAAGAAGGAGTTTTTGGATTTCTGTCTAAAAGTGCAGTCATGAGGAACCCCAGTGAGTCTCCCCACCCCCAGCAGGCATCACCTTAAACCGCACCCTTGTATACCTAGTATACCTAGAGCACAAGACGACCCAGTACTGCATGGATGTCTTCGTATGAGAGGTAGCAGAACGCTCTGCAGCAGTCTGGAGGAGATGTTGAAGCAATAGGCTGCCCCAGTACAGAAGCCAGGTCAGAAGAGTATCTGAGGTCCTTTACCATCCCCAGCACATTCAGGGACTATGCTCCAGACTCTCTGCTCTTGGCCCCACTCTGAGAAGCCCCAGACAAGATTGCTCCCTTGAGAGAGTGCTGCTTGGGAGTTCTAGTCACTCAGCCTCCTTAGGGGATGAAAGGATCAGTATCTGCCTGTGTGGCAAACCCGGTAAGAAGCTCCAGGATAAGGGAGTAAACACAATTATTTTAAATAGGTGTGTCATATAAGTTTATTTTGTCAGTGTATATTTAGATATACTGATGCTCACTGCTTACACACCAGCCTTCCAGTGTCACATCTTTCTTTTGTCTAAAATGGAACAGGCCAGCAGACCTACTTGGTTCTTAGTTGTATATTGTGAATGTCAAATGAGCTTCCACACCTGAATGAGAAACACAGAAATATCTCCAAATAAAGCTGTCATTGACAGAGCATTCACTCACTCATTCACTTATTAAGCACCTACTACGTGCCAGAAAATGTTTCAGGAACTAGAAACAAAGTAATGAACAAAACAGGCAAAATGCCTTCCCTCATAGAAGTTACTTTCCAAGGGAGTAGAGGAGAGATATATCTTTAAAATA
This sequence comes from Bison bison bison, assembly GCF_000754665.1. Taxonomy (NCBI): domain Eukaryota; kingdom Metazoa; phylum Chordata; class Mammalia; order Artiodactyla; family Bovidae; genus Bison; species Bison bison. The sequence goes on along the minus strand of NW_011494738.1, from coordinate 3,000,917 downwards.
ATAATAAAGGAATAAGTTACATAGTATTAAATTATAAGTGTGCTATGGAGCAAACAAAACAGAGAGAGCCTATAGAGTGCTGCTAGAGTGAAGGAAATCTGGGGGCGTTTGCAATTTTAAACACAGTGGTCAGAGAAGGCCCCACTGAGAAGATGGTGTTTGAGCAAAGACTTGATGGGCATGAGGAAGCCAGACACATGAGTGGGACATCATTACAGACAGAGGGACCATAAAGGCCCTGTGATGAGAGTATGCCTGGCATTTTTGACAATCACCAGGGAAGCTAATGTGTCTAGACTGAAGCAGTGGAAGTTACATCCACAAGTAGAGTATGGAAAGTAGATCATGTAAAACCCAATAGACCGCTGACCTCTACTCTACATGAGCTAGAGATCCACTGGAGGATATTACAGAGAGAGAGAAGTTTTGACAGAATCATTCTACCTGATGCATTAAGAATAAACCATGAGGAGGCAGGGTAGGATTGAAGAGACTATTTAATTCAGAGGCAGCTACAGTAACATAGCCGAGAAGTAACAATGGCTTGGACTGTGAAAGTAATAGTGTAGATGGCAAGAAGTGATCAGATTCTGGGTCTCTTTTCTATCTAAACTCTCCTATCGGACTGTATATATATGAGAAAAGTAGAGGAGACAAAGGCAACTTCAAGATGTTTAACTTGACCAATTGCAAAAGTCGTTGCCTATTGAACAAAATTGGAAGACTGACACACAACTTCAAGACTGACTATAAAGCTACAGTAATCATGGCAGTGTAATATTCATGAAAGAATAGACAACCAGACCAATGGAACAGAATACAGAACCCTAAAGATATAGCCAACTGATCTTTGACAAAGACAATATGATGGGACAGTACTATCTCTTCAACAAAAGGTGCTGGAACAATTGGACAACAAATACAAAAAAAAATCTAAAAAAGAGATTTTTCACAAAACTTAACTCAGAATGTATCATAGATCTAATGTAAAACACAAAACAATAAAGACCTAGAAGATAACAAGAAAATCTAGATGACCTGCAATATGGTGATGACATTTTACATACAACACTAAAGACATAATCTATGAAAGAAATAATTCAAATATACAATTAGGTATCACCTCACACTAGTAAAAATAGCTGTCACCAAAATCCACAAACAATAAATGCTGGAGAGGATGTGGAGAGAAGGGAACCCTCCTACAATGTTGGTGGGAATGTAAATTGGGACAGCCATTACAAAGAACAGTATGGACATTCCTTAAAAACAGAATTACCATATGACCCTGCAATCCCACTTCTGTGCATATTTCTGGAAAAAAACATGTCCAAAAGGATATATGCACCCCAATATTCACTGAAGCACTGTTTACAATAGCCAAGAAATGGGAGCAATCAAAATGTCCATTGACAGAAGAATGGATAAGGAAGATGCGGGTACATATATGGGCTTCCCTAGTGGCTCAGATGGTAAAGCGTCACGGAATATTTCTCAGCCATTAAAAATAATGAATAATGCCATTTGCAGCAACATGAATGGACCTAAAGAGTGTCATACTGAGTGAAGTAAGTCAGACAGAGAAATATCACATGATATCCCTTACATGCAGAATCTAAAAAGAAATGATGCAAATGAACTTATTTACAAAACAGAAATAGACTCACAGAGAATGAACTAATGATTACTAGGTGGGAAGGACAGAGAAAGGGATAGCTTGAGAGTTTGAGATCGACATGTACACACTGCTATATTTTAAATGGAAAACCAACAAGGACCTACTGTGTAGCACAAGGAACTCTGCTCAATGTTGTATGGCAGTTTGGATGGGTGGAGAGTCTGGAGTGAATGGATACATGTATTTATGAATGGCTAAGTCACTCTGCTGTGTACCTGAAGCTATCACAACATGGTTAATCAACTATACTCCAATATAAAATTTAAAACTTAAAAAAAGAAATAATTCATGAACTATACTTCATCAAAATTAAAAAGTTCTGTTCTATAAAAGTCAAAATCAAGAGAATTAGAGGACAAGCCACAGAGTGGGGGGAAATATTTTCAAAAGACATATGATAAAGAACTGTTATTCAAAATAACAAAGAATTCTTAAAACCCAACAATAATAAAATTCAAACAACCTTATCTAAAAAATGAGTCAAACACTTTAACTGACACCTCATTAAAGACTATATACAGAGAGCAAATAAACTCATGAAAAGATATTCAATATCATATGTCATCAAGGAATTTCAAATTAAAGCAATAAATAAGATATTACTCATACCTATTACAAGGGCTAAAAGCTGGAACACTGACAACATTAGATGCTGGTGAGGATGTGGAGCAACAGAATTCTCATATATTGCTGGTGGGAATGCAAAATGGTACAGCCACTTTTGGAAGGCAGTTCAATGGTTTCATACAAAACTAAACATACTTTCACCATATAATCCAGCAAATGCACTCTTTGGTATCTATCCAAATGAGTTAAAAACTCATGTTCACATAAAAACCTACTCATGGATATTTATATCAGCTTTATTTGCAATTTGACATAGCGTGGTCAGCATGGCTCATAGCTTCATTGAGTTACCCAAGCCCATCTGCCATGACAGGACTGGAAACAAAGTTGTCCTGCAATAGGTGAATGGATACACTGTGGCAATGGAATATTATTTGGTCCTAAAAAGAAATGAGCCATCAAACTGTGAAAAGACATGGAGAAAACTTAAATGCATATTACTAAGTGAAAGAAGCCAGTATGAAAAATCTGCTTACTATATGATTCCAAATATACCACACTCTGAGAAAGGCAAAACTACAGAGACAGTAAAAAGATCAGAGATTCCTGGAGAGTGGGCAGGGATGTGAGGAGTTTTGGAATGGTACATTTGAGAAATGGATTACTATAAATTTCAATCCCCTAAGATGAAAAGGACACCTTTTTTGGCATTAATTCTAGAATGTGTTCTAGGTCTTCATAGAACTTTTCAACTTCAGCTTCTTCAGCATCAGTGGTTGGGCACAAACTTGGATTACTGTGATGTTGAAGGGTTTGCCTTGGAAACAAACCAAGATCATTCTGTCATTTCGTTGAGTATGAGAGCTATTGCATTTCCTCTAAGGGATTCTTGACACAGTAGTAGATATAACGGTCATCTGAATTAAATTCACCCATTCTTATCCCTTTTAGTTCACTGATTCCTAAGATGCTGATGTTCACTCCTGCCATCTCCTACTTGATCACATCCAATTTACTTTGATTCATGGACCTAACATTCCAGGTTTCTATGCAATATTGTTGTTTAGAGTATTGGACTTTACTTTAACCACCAGACATATCCACAACCAAGCATTGTTTCTGCATTAGCCAGTTGCTTCATTCTTTTTTAGAGCTATTAGTAATTACCCTCTGCTCTTTTCCAGGGACATATTGGATACCTCCCAACCTGCAGTGGTGGGGGGCGGGGGGGGGCTCATTTTCTGGCATCATTCCTTTTTGCCTTTTCATACTTTCCATGGGAGGTTCTCCAGATAAGAATACTGGAGTGGGTTGCCATTTCCTCCTCCAATGGACCACATTTTGTCAGAACTCTTCACTATGACTTGCCCATCTTGGGTAGCCCTGCAGGGCATGGCTCACAGCTTTGTTGAGTTACCCAAGCCCCTTTGCCATGGCAGGGCTGCAAGTTTGACCTTGGAGTAAAAAATAAAGCAGGTCAAAGGTTAACAGAGTTTTGTCAAGAGAACACACTGGTCATAACAATCACTCACTACCAAAAACACAAGAGACAACTGTACACATGAACATCACCAGACAGTCAATATCCAAAATCAGACTGATTATGTTCTTTGTAGCCAAAGATGGAGAAGCTCTATACAGTCAGTAAAAATAAGACTTGGAGCTGACTGTGGCTCTGATCATGAGTTGCTTATTGCAAAATTCAAGCATAAATTGAAGAAAGTAGAGAAAAACCAGTAGGCCATTCAGGTATGACCTAAATCAAATCTCTTATGATTATACAGTGGAGGTGACAAATAGATTCAAGGGATTAGATCTGGTAGACAGAGTGCCTGAGTAACTATGGATAGAGATTTGTAATGCTGTACAAGAGACAGTCATCAAAACCATCCCAAAAGGAAAAGAAATTCAGGAAGGCAAAGTGGTTTTCTGAGGAGGCTTTACAAATAGCTGAGGAAAGAAGAGAAGTAAAAGCAAGAGAGAAACGAAAAGATATGCCCAACTGAATGCTGAGTTCCAGAGAAGAGCAGGGAGAGATAAGAAAGCCTTCTTAAATGAACGATGGAAAGAAATAGAAGAAAACAATAGAATGGGAAAGACTAGAGATTTCTTCAAGAAAACTGAAGATATCAAGGGAACATTTCATGCAAGGATGGACACAATAAGGACAGAAATGGTAAGGACCTAACAGAAGCAGAAACGATTAAGCAGAGGTGGCAAGAAAACACAGGAGAACTGTATAAAAAGACCTTAATGACCTGGATAACCATGATGGCATGACCACTCACCTAGAGCTGGACATACTGGAGTGTGAAGTCCAGTGGACTATAGGAAGCATTACTACCAACAAAGCTGGTGGAAGTGACAGAATTACAGCTGAGCTATTGAAATTCTTCAAAGATGATGCTGTTAAGTGTTGCATTCAACATGTCAACAAGTGTGATAAGTCAGCAGTGGCCACAGGACTGGAAAAGGTCAGTTTTCATTCCAATACCAAAAAAAGGGCAATCCCAAAGAATGTTCAAACTACTGTACAACCACATTCATTTCACACGTTGGCAAGGATACACTCGAAATCCTTCAAGCTAGACTTCTGCAGTATGTGAACCAATAACATCCAGATGATACAAGCTGGGTTTCAAAGAGGAACAAGAGGTCAAATTGTCAGCATTCACTGGATGGTGGAGAAAGCAAGGGAATTCCAGAAAAAAAAATCTATGTCTGCTTCACTGACTACCAGAAAGCTTTTGACTGTGTGGATCCCAACAAAACTGTGGAGAATTATTGAGATGAGAATACCAGACCACCTTATCTGCCTCCTGAGAAGCCTGTATGTGGGTCAAGAAGCAACAGTTAGAACCTGACACAGAACAACAGCCTGGTTCAAAATTGGGAAAGGAGTACAACACAGCTGTATACTGTCACTCTTCTTATTTAACTTATATGTATAGTACAGCATGTGACATGCTGGGCTGGATGAAGCACAAGCTGGAATCAAGACTGCCAGGAGAAATATCAACAACCTCAGGTATGCAGATGACACCACCCTAATGGCAGAAAATGAAGAGGAACTAAAGAGTCTCTTGCTGAGGGTGAAAGAAGAGAGTGAAAAAGCAGGCTTGAAACTCAACATTCAAAAAACTAAGACCACAGCACTTGGTCCCATCACTTCATGGCAAAAAGAAAGGGGAAAAGTGGAAGCAGTGACAGATTTTACTTTCTTGGGCTCCAAAATCACTGTGGATGATGACTGCAGCCGTGAAATTCAAAGATGCTTGCTCCTTTGAAGGAAAGCTATGACAAACCCAGACAGCATATTAAAAAGCAGAGACATCACTTTGCCGACAAAGGTCCATCTAGTCAAAGCTATGGTTTTTCCAGTAGGCGTATATGGATGTAAGAGTTGAACTAAAGAAAGCTGAGCACCAAAGAATTGTGGCTTTCAAATTGTGCTGGAGAAGACTCTTGAGAATTCCTGGGAAAGCAAGGAGATCACTAGTCAATCCTAAGGGAAATCAACCCTGAATATTCATTGGAAGGACTGTTGCTGAAGCTCCAACCCTTTGGCCACCTGATGTGAAGAGCTGACTCATTGGAAAAGACCCTGATGCTGGGAAAGAATGAGGGAAGGAGGGAAAGGGGACAGCAGAGGATGAGATGGTTATATAGCATCACCAACTCAATGGACATGAATCTGAGCAAACTCTGAGATGGCAGAGGACAGGGGGGCCTTGCATGCTACAGTTCATGAGGTCATAAAGAACTGTGCATCGTTTAGTGACTGACAACAACAACAATATTACTATCTAAGTAGCAATGTTGAGTAAACATATAGATACATGTCTTGAGTTCAGGAGAAGAGAAAGCAAGCAAGAGATCTATAGAAGGGTAGATATGTAAAACCAAGATTTGCAATTGAATTTTAATTGTTAGGAAAAGAGACAAATAAAAATATAAATTGTCTGATGTATATGAACCTCAATGATCCAAGAATGGGTTCTGCAAAAAATAATATGGAATTAGGAACTCTCAAGTATACAGCTATACATTTGAGACCTATACGTCAACCCTATAGCTAAGAAGTTGTTTGGATTTTGGGTTTCTTTTGGGTTTTTACTGTTGTTGTTTTGCACTTTTTTTTTAAATGCAGGCCTAATTATGCCATAACTGTGCTCAGAACTCTTTAATGTCTCCCCAAGTCTAAGAAGGAAGCAGAAACTCCTTAGTATGACTTGTGTATTCATCATGTAGCATCTGCTTAATGGTTCATTCAGCCTCATTTCTTGCCACTATCCATCACTTTCATAAAGTATTCTTCACTTCAAAGAGACTGAATGATTTTTAGAAACACAGAGCTTCCATCTCTTTCTGATTTGCCTCTTCCCTGCTCAGACAGTGAAGAATCCACCTGCAATTCAGGAGACCCTGGTTCCATCCCTGGGTTGGGAAGATCCCCTGGAGAAGGGAATGGCTACCCACTCCAGTATTCTTGCCTGTGAAATCCCATGGACAGAGGAACCTGGTGGACTACAGTCCATGGGGTTCCAAGAGTCAGACATGACTGAGTGACTAAACTACCACCACTGTCTTTCCAGGCTAACTCATATTGCTTTCATAAGGTTATGATTAAGCATTATTTCATAGTTCACTTTAATTGCCTTTTAACCAACTCAATCGTCAACTCTCTTAAAGGCAGTGTGCATGTTTCCTGTGGCCATAATAAATGACCACAAGCATAGTGGTTGACAACAACGGAAGGCTGGAGGCTCTAGGGGAGAAGGCTTCTCATTGTTTTTCCACACGTCTGAAAGCTGCTCCCTCCTAGGTTCAGGGCTCTGCATCAGGTTGCCTTTTCTATCCCAGCTTCCATCAGCACATTACCTTCTTCTCCTCTCATACCTCCCTCTACCTTCCTCTTATAAAGGACCCCTTGCAATTGCTTTTAGAGACCACTCAAATAATCCAGAATAATCTCCTATGTCAGGATCCTTAACGTCATCACATTTGCAAAATCTCTTCTGCCGTGTACGGTAACGTATTCACAGGCTCCCTGGATTAGGACTAGAATCCCCTCTGCGGGCCACTACTCAGTCTACCGTAGTCAAGACAGGGTCTGCTCTGTTTGTCACTGTAGCCCCAACAGCCAGCACTGTTACATAGCAAGCTATCAGTTTACATTTTCAAATGAAGTTGGTGAGTTTTATCACCTAAATACCTCATTAATCTTCCTCTTAGATATAATGAGAGAAAAGTCATTATCTCCCATCAACTTATTGTTGATAAACAAAAAGAAGCTTTCACTGGAGCAAACAGAATTTGTTCTTCTAGTGTCAGATTCGACAAAGTTTGTTAAACTGTGGGGGCGCAGGGGGAGCAACCTGGGTCAGGTTATTTAGCTGATATGTAGAAAAGGCCACTGGGGTTCCTATCAAATTTAAATCTTACTATAAACTTCTAATTGCCTTCACAAAACTTAAATAATAAATCCTTCTGGGAGGACCAGTGTTTTCTGTGAGAATGACTAATGAGGGTCAGTTTAGGGGATTTAGTTAACAGGGGTGAGGGAAGTCCTGGGAGTCTGGATCCCAAGGACACAGGCAAGGCTTGATTTTCTTAGCCTAATCAGAAAGGAAGCATTTGGGGATGAAAAACTCCCAGTAATGTTTTCCTTTCATAGCACAGTTCATTTAAAAGTTTAAATGCATGAGAAAACTAGTAAAGGAAGTACAAAACAGAGTTAAGTGATTTTAAAGTGAATATAAGTAAGAGCTACTCTGGGTACATAGTAGTAATAGCAGTAGTGTTCGTCACTCAGTTGTCTCTCTTTGAGACCCCATGGACTGTAGCCCACCAAGATCCTCTATCCATGGGATTCTCCAGGCAAGAATACTGAGTGGATTGCCATTCCCTTCTCCAGAGGATCTTACTGACCCAGGGATTGAACCTGGGTCTCCTGCATTGCAGGCAGATTCTTTACCATCTGAACTACAGGAAAGTCCCACAATAAAGACATTTCTCATCTTCCTTCCCAGTTAAGTATCGTCAGGTGACTAATTGCTAACAAATGGAATATAAGTGGTTGTTTGTGTGCAGCTTCTAGTAACAAACATCAAAGGAAAAGGCATACCCTTCTTTGCTCCCTTTTTCCTTACTATGGGCTAGAAAGTAGGTGTGATGATTAGAGCTCCAGCAGCTATTCTGGATCATGAGGCAGCAGGTTAAGAATGTCAGAGTATCAAGGTAGAAGGAGGTGAATCTTGATAGTCAGGGAGCTGCCACACAAATCCTGCATTGCCTGTTATGCAGAAAAAGAATTCTATCTTGTGTAGTGCACTTTTATTTTGATTTATCAATTACTCACAACTGTATCTAATCCAAAATGATTGAGAAAGTAGGTTCTTGGAAGTAAGTCCTGAACTTTAAAAAAAAAAAAAAAAGTCACTGATTTCATGGATGTGGTAGACATCTAGTGCAATAAGGATATAGTTACTGCAGAGTAAAAACTGAGTGACCCCTGTTTTACGACAGGACAGCTTTAAGGGCAGTCTAAATTCTTAGTCAAACTGGAACTTGTTCACCTTACAAGGCAGATAACATGCCCACCAAGGCTGCAGCTCTAGGGGAAATGAAAGGAAAGATTCAGAATGCTGGTTGGTGATTACTGACTACTGCTTTCCACTTTTAACAAAGACCTACAAGAAAAAGTTAAACTCAGGCTAGAGCCAGCCAGCATGCAAGCAGAGATAGAAGGTAATTCATCACTTTGCTAAGGGAGGCACCCTCTACCTACCTCCTGAAATGTAGGTTTATGGAGAGTTCAATGATTCAGAACATTGCTAGGTTGAAAATTTTTACAGCTTCAGTATCTTGAATTTTACAGTTTCACTATTTTGAAGCAGTAGGGGGAGATTGGGAGGTGGGGTAACTGAGAGGTTGAAGACTTCAGCAAATTACATTTAAGCCCACCCTACAAAGATGGAACATACTGGCAAAGATGGTCTTATAGGTGTTCCCCTCACTCCTGATGCAGAGTCACCAATAACATGAGGCATGGTGGAAGGGAGTCTTAAAAGTTTTAAAAGTCTTAAAAATCACAGTCTTAAAAATTAGGTTTACTCAAGAATTTTGACTGCGGTCATTTATACATGAAATTGACCAAAACTGAACACACTGAAAGACTGTTTTTCTGTTTTATTTTGTGTCAGAGAATTGTATTGGCAAAATGTTCATGTCTAGTCTGCATATGCCTTGTATTAGTCATCTGCCTAATAAACAACCCCTAACTTAGTGGTTGAGAGTTGGCCTATAACCAAAGCTGAGCACCGAAGAATTGATGCTTTTGAACTGTGGTGTTGGAAAAGACTCTTGAGAGTCCCTTGGGCAGCAAGGAGATCCAACCAGTCCATCCTAAAGGAAATCAGTTCTGAATATTTACTGGAAGGACTGATGCTGAAGTTGAAGCTCCAATACTTCGGCTACCTGATGCAAAAAACTGACTCACTGGAAAAGACCCTGATACTGGGAAAGATTGAAGGCAGGAGGAGAGGGTATGACAGAGGATGAGATGGTTGGATGGCATCACCAACTCAATGGACATGAGTTTGAGCATGCTCTGGGAGTTGGTGATGGACAGGGAAGCCTAGCATGCTACAGTGCATGGGGTCGCAAATAGATGGACACAACTGAGCAACTGAACTGAACTCAACTCAGTGGTATGAAACTACAATACTTAATTGCTATTACAGTCACCCCTCCCAGTTTTGGGAGACTGCTGTGCTCAGTTAGGTGGTTTACACTTAGAGTTGTTCATGTAGTTGTAACCAGACAGTGGCTGGTGCTGGAGTCATCATAGCAATTTCCTCATTCATGTGTCTGGTGGTGTTTGACGCTGGCTGTTACCTAATAAATGTCTGCTAAGTCCCCGAGACCAAATACTATATGTGACCTCTCCATGTGACCTGGCCTTCCTGTTAACATGGTGGCTGGTTTCCAGGGAGCAAGTTTATCAGTTAATCAGGTAGACGTTGTATCCTCTATGACCTAGCTTTGGAAGTCACATGGTACCATTCTTCCCTACACTATTGTCTGAGGCAGTCCAAAAGTTCCAAGTTTCATGGAGAAGAGGACACAGACTCTACTTCTTGATAGGGAATTAATAGGAAGGTTTTAAGAAGAATTGGTGTATCTTTGGAAAATACAAGTCTATAGTGGTCTAGCCTCCAAACTACAATTCCTGAGCTCCTCATCCTGAAAGACAGCAAAAACAGTACATGATCTGAAAAAGTTTCAAGGCTCTCAATAAGGGCTTACTACCCATGATTGTCCTCAGAGGTGTCCTTGAAGGTAAAGGGAAATGAAAAACTTCCCAGGAACAAAGCCAGAACCACAGAGCATAATGGACAAGGGAGTTCCTCCAAAAGAGCTAGGGATCCAGGTACTCAAGGAACTTATCCCATACTGTTCCAGCCCATAGGGAATTTGGAATTTCTTTTTTTTTTTTTTCTATTATCACAAAATATTTTATTATCATACAGTACTCTGTAGAATGACTAAGTAAAAATTTTATCAATATAAAAATGTATATTTGATTTAAAAAACTCACTAGTTGAAGATTTTGCAATGTTTTTGTAATCTAAATTTGTTTTTTCAGACTTAATTCATTTGGTTTTCTTAAAATGAAGTTGCTTTACTGTACATATGAGGTAGTTTCACTTTTTTTTTCTTTTTTTTTTTTTTTCTTTTTAAACTAAGGACTGGTGACTGATGGGTGTTTTCGATTCTCATCTCTGAATGGGAGATTTTATTGAAATTAGCCTGCTTCTTCTCCATTATTGAATATTGGATGTGCTTATGGAAGACAACCTGAGTTTTAGTTTTTGGGTTACCAGAATATAAGGATTCATATCCAGACCTGATGGATAGGTTTGTCTATGTTCCACAGATCCTGGCCTTAGAAGCTTAATATGATTTGTGCCTACTTCCCTAAGAAGAAAGTGTGGCCAAAAATATGGAATCCAAATTTGTCCCAAACACTCATGTTCACCTTCTTCCATAGGTATATAATAATTCACTTTCAGTTAGCCACATGGCACCATAGAAAATTTGCTGTATACCCCAGCATTCCTTAGAACTGGGTGCTGGCATGTAATTGAGTTCTAGGAGACAGAAACATTGTGTATAATTTCCAATACATGTTCTTAAAGGGAGAAGACTTGCCTTTCATCAATTCTTTCTCTTTTTTGCTAAACCACTGTGATGTCTGGAATTCAAATAGCCTTCTTGGGCCATGAGGCAGTATACACTGAGATGGTTGAGCAGTAAAAGGTGTCACTGTTCCTTGATGATTCTTAAGCTTTCTTAAGAAATATACCCATATATTTCTTAAGAAATATACCCATTCTGGAATGCCTACTTCCAGGTTTCTTTATATGAGAAAAAAACTCTGTATTTAAGCTGCTATTTGTTTAAGCTTCTGTTACTAACAGCAAACCAAATCCTACTTACTGTAACATATGGTTGAGTGAGGGATAATTCTATAATACGATGTAAACTAAAATAAACGTTAATTGTATAATTATACAGTGACATCCTTTCACACAAAATCAAGTGACAAAATGTGATTTGGGGAAGTCCTCTGCTCCCACATAGTAGCCAAAGTTTCTCTTTCAAAATGCAAACCTGATCCCATAACTCCCCAGCTTAAAACTATCCTATGGGGACTTCCTTGGCAGTGCAGTGGTTAAGACTCTGTGCTCCTAATGCAGGGGGTGCAAGTTGGATTCCTGGTTTGGGAAATAAGATCCCACATGCTGCAGCCAAAAAGGAAAAAAAAAAAAAAGCTTGAGAAAAAAAAAAAAAAAAACCTATGATTTCCCTTTGGACACATCTCCTTATCCTTATATAATATCCTTATATAATTTCCCGTGTGATCTGGTCCCTGCTATCCCTCCAAGCCCATTTATCCCCAAGGTCACACTTACTCTCTGACATCTTCCTACATTTGTCTTTCAGTTCCTGTTGCTCAAAACTGGACTTGGAGGCAACAGATCGTGTGATTACAGAATACATTCTCCAAAATAGGTAGTAGCTTCTCAACTGTTTTGATATTTTAGAATAAACTATTAAGATTACAATGAGAGAAAGCATAATAAGCGAGGATCATATGTGTAATGCTGCTGCTAAGTCGCTTCAGTCGTGTCCGACTCTGTGAGACCCCATAGACAGCAGCCCACCAGGCTCCTCTGTCCCTGGGATTCTTCAGGCAAGAATACTGGAATTGGTTGCCATTTCCTTCTCCAAAGCATGAAAGTGAAGTTGCTCAGTCGTGTCTGACTCTTAGCAACGCCATGGACTGTAGCCTACCAGGCTCCTCCATCCATGGGATTTTCCAGGCAAGAGTACTGGAGTGGGGTGCCATTGCCTTCTCCAGATATGTGTAATGGAGGTGATCAAAAAGTGGCTCTTCCACGTCACCTCACCTACTGCCCTTGATCTTTGTCACCATATTCCCTCCTACATGATGCTCTATCAGCTCTACATCCAGATGAATTTATTCATTCTTCAAGTATCAAATATCCCAATCAAATGTCCCTATTAGAGTAACTCATCAGGCCATGCAACTTTGTATGATTATTTGATAATAGGTCAGTTTTCTCATGGAGCCATGTATATCTGGGTCTGTGAATATTTGATAAATGTCAGTTTTCTCCCAACTAGATTGTATGTTCCATAAGTCAGACAAGATGCTGGTTTTAGTTCCTCAGTACATCCCCTCAGAGCAGAGTACTGTGGCTAGCATGTAATGAGCTCTCAATAAATATCTGTTGAATGAATAATTGAGATGCTTAAGGCTGAGCCAAAAAGAATAAAAAATTGATAGTGTGAGAATGAAAAGAAGAGCTGATGAAAAAGTACATAGTCACAGCAGCATAAACATGGATGACATATTTAGGAGAAGGTAATCAATGTGCTGCAAATCACTGTTCTAGATGATAAGAGAATATAAAGGGGTATAAAGCATGGTCATTGCCATTTAGAAATGCACAATTTAGAGTATAATAAAACTTGTACCAAAGAAAAATAGTCAACTAACTATGAGAGGCATTAAAAAAAATGTATTAAATGAGTAAGAGCAACCAACAACATGCCATAAATTACATTAAGAAAAATTAAAACAGATTAGAAGAAATCAGGGACAATAATAATTTCCATGTCCCTTATGTACTAGGAGCTGTATTAAGCATCTGATGTGTTATCTCACCAAATCTTTACAATAACTAATGAGCAAGGTATTAATAGTCTTGTTTTAAAGATGAGACTCAAAGTGTTTAAACATGCCTAAGTAAAAAAGCTTATATATAAAGTGCCAGGATTTGAAGCCTCAGTTCAGTTCAGTCGCTCAGTCATGTCCGACTCTTTGCGACTCCATGAATCACAGCACACCAGGCCTCCCTGTCCATCACCAACTCCCGGAGTTTACTCAAACTCGTCCATCGAGTTGGTGATGCCATCCAGCCATCTCATCCTCTGGCGTCCCCTTCTCCTCCTGCCCCCAATCCCTCCCAGCATCAGAGTCTTTTCCAATGAGTCAACTCTTTGCATGAGGTGGCCAA
>NW_011494738.1:2976559-2986960 GCF_000754665.1 Bison bison bison | reverse complement strand
TCCTTCCAATGAACACCCAGGACTGATCTCCTTTAGAATGGACTGGTTGGATCTCCTTGCAGTCCAAGGGACTCAAGAGTCTTCTCCAACACCACAGCTCAAAAGCATCAATTCTTTGGTGCTCAGCCCTCTTCACAGTCCAACTCTCACATCCATACATGACCACTGGAAAAACCATAGTCTTAATTTGAACCCAAGTCTTTCTAATTTCAAAACCAACATACTAATATCTATGTTATAAAGGTGAGAGTTCAGCTGGACTCCAAAGAATAGGTAGGAAATACACAAGCAGAGGGAAAGTATGAAGGACAATCAGGCAAGGAGTATAATGTAAAAAAAAAAAAAAGAGAGAGAAGAAAATTAAGGTGTGATGAGTGGATGGCTTAGTCAAGCCATAGGTAGAAAGCCCATGAAGGAAGTAGGATACAAGGTAAAGTTGGGGATATAATTCCGGTTAGAATGAAGACAGCCTTTAAAAGTAGACCAAATTGGCTTTTATCCTATAAGCAGCTGAAAGTTACTATAAATCCTGGGTTGGCAAATGGCAAAATGAAAATGGAATGATGGTCTGGTTGAAGTGAAATGGAAAAAGAAAAGAAAGAAACAGATTCACATAGGAAAACTCAAGATACCTGAAGTCAACGAATGTTATAACTGATAAGAATTGTAACTTAGTACTAGACCTCATTTTACAGATAAGTAAACTGTAGCCAGGACAATTTAAGAGACTTCCCAGACATTCCTATAATTGTTAGGACTGTAACTTGATTTTCTATTGTTTCCACTATGGCACAAGTCCAGAAACAGATGAAAAATTTAAGACAGAGAGAAAAACCAAAATCATAAAGAACTCTCAAGTTTTAGGCTAGAACAACTTTGAAAATAATGAAATCAGTGTCAGATAAAAAATACCACTCCCCCAAAAAAGAGAAAACAATCCCTGTGGCAGACAGACTTCAAGATGGGCCCCAATGACCTCCACCTCCTGCTACTTATACCCTTGTGTAATCTTCTTCCCTTGAGAGTCACCTGGCCTAGCAACTAGCTTCCAATCAATTGAATACCACAAAGATGATGGAGTAGCACTTCCATAATTATATTACAGGAAGTTAGACTGTAACTTCTACTTTACTAGCCAACAGAACCTCCCTCTTGGTTGCTCTGATGAATCAAGATGCTGTGAGGTGAGTTGCCCTATGGACAGGTACACATGGCAAGGAACTGAAAGCAGTGAAGAGCCCAGCAAAGAACTGGTGCCTCTGGGTCAACAGCGTCAAGAAACTGAATCCTGCCAATAACAGTGCAAACTCAGAAGTAGCTCTTTCCCCAGCTGAACCTTCAGATGAGATCCAAACCTTGGCTAATGATTTCATTGCAGCCTTCTGAGACACCCTAAAGCAAAGACCATGGCTAGGCAGTGCTCAAAATTCCTGGCCCACAGAAATGTTGGTGTAATAAATTGTATATAGTTTAAGCCACTCAGTTTGTGATAACCTGTTAGGCAATAATAGATAATAGAATTCGACTGAAAGAAAAGGCTACATTTATTTTCTGAGGCAATAGAATAATCAATTGTAGTTTCTGTAAAGCACCAGGGATCAAATCCATATTTTTTAGGACAGTAAACTGGTGAACAGTGAAAAGCTAAGAGATTATTAAAATTTCACTTAAGACACTTGGTAGTGAAAAAACAAAAATGAAATTATGCATAATGGAAACTAAGGAAAAGGTTTTAAGAGAAGTTTGGAGAAATAATGATATTGTTTGGAAATTTTTCTTGAGATACAAAAATTTGTACAAAAACAAAGTAGACATTGGCAGTAATGTGGGAAGAAAAAAGAATAAGCAACTAAAATCATGTATACACACACTTGGAAACCTCAGGGAAAATTCAGCAACTCATTAATTTCTCTGTCAGTACCTCTTTTTCACTTTCCCAACACTATCTAACCAATAAATAGCACAACTCCAATAACTAGGTATCCCTGGAGAATAATAAACCATGCAGGTATTATTTTTTTTAGAATATTAACATCATCAATTTGGAATATTGTATTATAAACCTCCAGAATATTTTTTAAGATACCCTTCATTTTACCTTCAATTTTTCTAATTTGGTTTTTTTTAAAAAGTAAGTTGAATTTTTATTCAAATACTCCTTCTTTAACAGGAACATATTTTAATAGTCTAGTGGTTGCACATGGGCTTTATTTTCCCTTAAAAGAATTTCAATTAACTACTCTATCATTCTTCCCCCTGGTAATCTGGACTCAAGCACAGAGGAGAAAGTCAAAATATAGTTGACAACCTAGGACATAGTACATTGAGTCTTGAGCAACACAAGTTTGAAATGCATAGGTTCACTTCACAGATTTTTTTTAAACAGTAAATACTATACAATAGGCAGTTGGTTGAATCAGCAGATGCAGAACCATGGTATATACAGAAAGAAACACACAGTATATACAGAAAGTGACTATAAATTATCTGTAGATTTTCAGCTGCATGGAGGGTGGGCACTCCTAACACCCACATTGATCAAGGGTCAACTGCTTCTCAAAAAGTCATCTTCCTTTCAATATGAGGATTTATAAGGTTTTTTAAGAGTCCACTTATTAACAGTGTTTTAGTTCAGAGATAAAAAGGGAATTCTACTCTACACAGGCACATAAGAAATATTTAAACTATAAACAATCACCTATCCCAAACCAACCAAAAGAATCTCATTAATGTCCCAAACAAACTATCTTAAGAAAGGAGGACTTTTTCCCCATCCCAAGTCCTCCAAAAGCAGAGAAGAGATGCCAATGCATAGAGAGATCCTTTCTCAAGTGGTTCCCAGGCATTTGGAAGGTGGCATACTGAAGAAGATCGACATGCCCTCAGTTTCAGCAGGGCCTTTATTTATGGAGGAGTTGTGAAAGTGACAAGTGCAAGAAACCACACGTGTTTTGTTCATCCACTGTCTTGCACACTACTCAGCATAAGCATTTGAGAAATATGCCTTGGTAAATTACCATTCAAGGATAGCAGGAGAGTAAGAGAAAGAATACAGCTGATGCAAACTCTTTACTTCCTTAAGAAACTATAGACTTATATTGAGAATTATCTACATTTAGTATAAGAACCTTAATGTATAAGGAAGTAACCCTGCCAATACGGAGACTGAATACAATAGAAGGTCATTAAGAATCAAGAGCTAATCAGTCTACCTACAGAATCAAGACAATAATAGTGATGGTGTGGACAGGACCAGCAGTGAAAGAATTCCCACCTAGTGGGCTTTATTAATTCATTGCATTACAAAGTTGGAAGATAGACATCAGAACCACAAAATAGTAGTTTACTATATATGTGATCATGCTTATTTTACATGTGAATAATATATTTTATATGTAACCATATACTGGAGTGCAGAGTATCACTCTTTTGTTATCATTATAAAGCCCTAATTAAAAAAAAAAAAAAAAAGCTTAAATATCAGGAAACTCTCAGCTGAGCTGAAAGGACAGAACTGAAATGGTCTTCAAGATTCTGGTGCTGCTTACAAAAGGGTGTTCAAATAAACTTGTTCCTACCTGGGATTGAGCACTCTGGATACTATCCTAGAGTGGATGTGGGGATCAACGTACCTGTTGCCACATTTGCAGCCATTACCACAAGTAGATGCTCAGTAACAGTCTAAAGCAACTGCATTGGTCAGGATTCTTGAGAGAAACACAAACAATAGGAAACATTTGGCAAGTCTAAATTTGTAGGCCAGGCCAATAGGCGAGAAACACAGGCAGAATTCCTATGCTACAGTCTTGAGACACAATTCTTTCTCTTCTGGGAAACCTCCAGTTTTGCTCTTAAGATTTTCACCTGATTAAATGAGGCCTACCCTCATTTTGGAGGGTAACCTCCTTTACTTGTGACTGAGCACAACACAGCAACTCCTTTATGTAGTCAGATACAGATGTCAATCACATCTACAAAGGACTGTCACAACAACATCTAATGATTGGCCACACAAATAGGCACATAGACTAGTCAGGCTGACACATAAAATTAAACCATCACTCCACCCATAAGAGGGTGGAGCTGTCAAGCTAAACCAACCCATGGAATCCTTAAATTTCTAAAAACTCATTGTACTAACACATTTTTAACTTCATTGAAGAGTCCATTACTCTATGAATACAGAGTGCATGTAGATGATGCTTTATAAAAACCCTGCCATCATGTATATATGATGTTCTAAAACACCATCTTCAGCTAGACCAACATTGTAAGTGGTAAATTACAACAGCTCTACAATTTAAACGGAAGCTCTGAAATAACCTCCCTTGCATTTACTGGAAATGTTTTATTGTTAATTAGAAGACGAAACTGCCTACTAAACTAGCTAAAAATCTTATGAACATTATAAAAAGGTTTCTGTATTTTTCACCACATTAAGTCAAACCATGACAGAATTTCCTTCTATTGTGGCTACCATCTGAAATGGATCGATTTCCTTATAGCTGTAGGTCTAAATGCAAACCCATCAATTCAGATAGCTTACATGGTAACATTATTTCTTATTTATAATATTCTCTCTTTCTGGACCATCTCTGTCCTAATCAATTTCTTCTTTTAAAAGGAGGGATACTGCAGCCTGATAATTCAAAGGTTTTTATATAGTAATCCCACTGCTAATTAGTATGCTGTATGATCACTTGATTTGTTTTCTCTCAATAGGTGTATTGACCCTAGACTTACTGTTTTGCATTTATTTGTAAGTTGCATTTTCAATTATTATCTGAAAACAATAAATAGACTATGACTACTCATGATCAGTTCGCCTTATTCTTCCAAACCTGATTAGCAGCATCTATCACTGTTTTGAAAATATTTAGAAATGTAACGCTTCCACTACACCATTTATAAGGAGTGAGCAGTGAACAGCTTCAGGGTATTGCTGATCTGTTGGTAACATCTTGTCAACTGAGGAGATTGTCATCTTATCACTTCACTCTGATATACATCTGTAGTTGGCTGAATTATATCTTCCAAAAAGATATGCTTAAATTCTAATCTCTATGAATATGAGCTTATTTGAACAGAAGGTCTTCCAAATGTGATCAAGTTAAAATGAGGTCTGACTGGATTAGAGTATTATTTGGACATTATTTAGGAATTAATTTCATGTCATTTGTGCTCAAATATTTGATAGATATCAAATAGGTTGATATCTATATATATTTCTTATTAACTTTGTATTTAAAATAAATTGATTTTATTTGGAGCGTCTGTACTTCAGTTCTTTGAGATATAAAAGAATAAAATGTTATTCATAAAAACATACATATGTTATTCTGTAAAAAAAAAAAAAATTAAGCAGTGCCTCAGACTTAGAAAACATATTTATGGCATCTGGGGGAAGAATGGGGGACAGGGATAGTTAGGGAGTTTGGGATGGACATGTACACACTGATATATTTAAAATGGATAGCCAACAAGGACCTACTTCATAACACATGGAACTCTGCTCAGTGTTACATGGCAACCTGGATGGGACGGGTATTTGGGAGAGAATGGATACATATATATGTATAGCTTAGTCCCTTTGCTGTTCACCTAAAACTGTCACAACATTGTTAATCGGCTGTACCCAAATACAAAATGAGAAGTTAAAGGAAAAAATTGAACAGTGCCTATCCAGCCATATGGTAACTACAATCAAGGGCTTCATGAAGGTAATCAAAACTCCCACTGAAAATGACTGAATGAGCTACCCTGAAAACAAATACTGAATTTGAAAGATATTGGAGAATATGATGTCATGTGGACACTGTTTTGTGTCAAAGATTTTTGCAACCTTCTCTAAATCAAATAATTTACAATATAAGTTTATATATAAACCATACAAGGTAAATGATTGGTCCTGAAACAAATCTTTAATTCCTTTTCACAGGGTATGATTAAAATCTGACCAGCTTGGCCAAAAGAATAACCTCAGTTTTCTTTGAGTCTGATCTGGACCCCTCTTTTCTTCACTTCATGCTGCTCAGGTCCTCTGCCATCTACAAAATGTCTATTCTTGATTGCTGAGTACACAATCCCTGCCTAGACACTTGTTTAGTGTTCTTAAATACAAAATTTTTGAATCATTGATTCCTATACAAAGCTTTTCTTCCTTCCCATACCACAGCTAATGCTGCCTGTGTGGTACCACAGCTTTCTATTCTCTTTATAATCAGGACATTCAGCCAGCTGTCTTCTGCAGCAATCCCTGTGCAGCTGCATGAAGACAACAGGGCATTTTTAAATCCTGTGAAGGACTGTATGATTTGTTTAAAATTTGTTCCTTGCTCTCTACCCTACTGTTGTTTTTCTGACACTCAGCTTGGTCACCTGACTTGCTTTGGCCAATGGAACATGGGCAGAACTGATACATGTCACTTCCAACCTGAGAACTTAAGAGTCCTAGCAAGTTTCACCAGCCCCTTGCATTCTGTATCCACTATGAGAAGAGGATACTCTGTGTAAGCACTGGTTTCAAAGGACAATTTTAGACCAGATTTAAACCTAAAGTGCAGCCTGGAGCCAAGCTCAGCCTGTCTCCGCTAAGCCCAACCAAGAATAGCAGAGTCCATCAGAGTCCCTGGACCTTCAAACCAAGGAGTAAGAAACAGATTTTGTCGCTAGCCACTGCAATTCGCGGAGTTACACAGCATTATTCTGGAGAAGGGAATGGCTACCCACTCCAGTACTGTTGCCTGGAGAATTTCATGCACCAAGGAAACTGGTGGGCTGCAGTCCATGGAGTTGCAAAGAGTCAGACTTGACAGAGTGACTAACACACACACAGCGTTCTTGCAGCAAAACTAACAACAAAAATTCTTAAGATAGAAAGTCTCTTCCTAAATATGGACCAAGCTGAAAGCAGATATCCCACTGTGAAGTATTGTGATGAAAATATGCCAATAAAGCTACAACATTAAAACCACTGGAAGCAGTAATTCTAGCACACTGTTTAGTAACTTCTTACCCAAATTGTTTTACTCCAAATTCTGTTCTCATTCACCTACAGGACACAGATTAGGAGACTGGAACTTTACAGAGCCTATAATCTCATCATGCTGCTGCTGCTAAATCGCTTCAGAGTCCGACTCTATGCAACCCCATAGACGGCAGCCCACCAGGCTCCTCTGTCCCTGGGATTTTCCAGGCAGGAATACTGGAGTGGGTTGCCATTTCCTTTTCTAATGCATGAAAGTGAAAAATGAAAGTGAAGTCGCTCAGTCGTGCCCGACTCTTAGCGACCCCATGGACTGCAGCCTACCAGGCTCCTCCGTCCATGGGATTTTCCAGGCAAGAGTACTCGTCGTATGAGACACCAAAAAAAAAAAGTCAACTAATGGTCTACCAGCACTCTGATAAACTAGGGAAGGAAATAATATCAAGAAACTAGAAGTGTTCAAAATTAAATGTCAGGAACAGAAATTAAACTGCTATGGCGCATACAGGGCATAGCAGTGTACTTACCTTTTAGTTCTCTCTTAACCCACAGGGTTTGGGGATATTTGTTACTTTCTCATTGCTCACTATCTATTTCACATTCTTAATTTCTTTGAGGATAATAAACTCCCCATAACTGGATCAGAGGTCTTATCCTCCCTTAATCAAGCTAGACAAATCAGACAATCCTTTTTAAGAACTGAATCATGATGCAAATGCTGAAAACAGCTAGAGAAAATTAATTTGAGAGCTCAACCTGTACAGACATTTCTGCTACCAAGACTACCTGGACCTGCCTGGTTCTTGTCTGCTCCACATCTGATGATTGGACCTTCTCTCCAAACCAGTGTGTTCACTCTCACCCTTCAAGAAATTCCATTTTGTTGTAAATTGGTCAGAATTGGTATGTGTTGCTTGCAAACAAAGAGCCCTGAGGGCTGTTAGAGGAGAAAATGGGAAAGGGAGAGGAGTGGAAGACCATCTCCAGCTAAGAAAGGACCAGGCCCATCTCAGTTTCACTGACCAATCTGTGTTTATTGATGAGACCCAAATATGAAAGCATCATGGAAAATTATCAGCCCGCTGAAATGTAAGACAGGTACAATCATCCAAACTCTCCTTCCAGAAAAAAAGTCAATGAATATATGCAAACAGTATGCAGTCATTGGTGTTTTAGGAAAAAAAGCTTTTAAAAACAGATTTGATATTTGGCAAAACTAATACAATTATGTAAAGTTTAAAAATAAAATAAAATTTAAAAAAATAATAAAAAATAAAAACAGATTATGCTGCCAAGCTCATCACTTGAGAAACACAGCATTTTCCTCCTGAACTTCAAACCACATCACAGCTATTTGCCTAGCACCATGCAATGGCCACCTCAGATGGGGTGCTATACATCCATGCAACTTTCCAGTGTGCAAAGTTGCACTTCTAGGAAGTCCATGAGCCAACTGGACCTTTTGAGAATCCAAGAGGAAAACTTGTAAGGTCTTAATGCACAGCTGGGTTGTATCTTTTAAAAATTCTGCAATAAAAAATGTTATGTTAAACTGGGTTTTTCATATATATCCATGTATCTTTGAATCATTTCTTCTAATTTTAGTTATATCATTCTGAAATTTTCCTTTTCTCTAAAATGACTTAATTCCAAGTTCTAGTGAATTCAGTATCTTCATTCTCTTCATTTTATCAGTTCAGATAAGTTCTCTGTTCTAATCCTTAATTTTTCTGAATTATAGAGACATTTCTTGGAAAAGCACTTTAAGAAACCAAGCCTGATCTACCACTTATAACCACCTTGAGTACACAGGAGAGATCACTACGCCCACAGAAACCAAGTCACAGCTTGGCTGATTTTCAGACATGCTGGTGTCCCTCTAAACCAGCTCTTGTCATCAATCTCTACCTGCATAAACACTGTGAGTGCATCCTTAATTTTCTTGACTAACTTATCAGCAGCCCCATTAATATTCTAAATTATCCTTTCTGGAAGACAAATTGGTTTGCTATTTGTCTTCTTTAAACATTTTCTAATCACAAAATGCGGCCTCAAGTTTCCTGTTACAAAGTCTTAGTATATAATCTTTAGTGTATAATACACAAAATCTTAGTGTATAATCTCCACATGAGAGCTGTGACTTTAGGTCTCTATGAGCCTACTTTTTCTTTCAAAAAGTATTTTTGGAGCTCCTACTACTGAGCCAGGCAATCTCAGTCATTCCAGAGGTGCAAAGTAAACAAGAGTCCCTGCTCTCCTAAAGCTGGTAATTTAAGTGGATGGAGACCAAAGTTAAACAAACCATTCCATTGTAGTATGGCATATTGGAATATGTGGTTGTTGTTTAGTTGCTGAGTCATGTCTGACTCTTTTGTGACCCCACCCCCACCCTCCGTGGATAGCAGCACGCCAAGCTCCTCTATCCATGGGATTTCCCAGGCAAGGATATTGGAGTGGGTTGCCATTCCCTTCTCCAGGGGATCTTCCTGACCCAGGGATCAAACCCAGGTCTCCTGCATTGCAGGTGGATTCTTTACCATCTGAGCCACCAGGGAAGCCTCTCTTAATGTTGTGGAGACCATTGAAAGAAGCAATAAAGTGCTTTGGGGGCTTTTTAAACCCTTTAAGAACCCGAAGAAAATGG
This sequence comes from Bison bison bison, assembly GCF_000754665.1. NCBI lineage: Eukaryota > Metazoa > Chordata > Mammalia > Artiodactyla > Bovidae > Bison > Bison bison. Next base: position 2,977,331 of record NW_011494738.1, on the reverse strand, counting down.
ATGAAGAAGTTTCAAACCCCTTTTTCAGCACTTCCCCTAAACCAGTTTTAGTTGTGGACATTCTCACCATTATAAATAATGTTTGTTTGCTTTAAAAAAAAAAAAAAAAGACAACAGGCCCCAAAATAGAGTTGATCAGGCTAAGCCCCATGTCACCAAAAGAAAGAAAAGAAAGTGAAAGTCACTCTGTTGTATCCACTTCTTTGTGACTCCATGGACTATACAGTCCATGGAATTCTCCAGGCCAGAATACTGGAGTGGGTAGCCTTTCCCTTCTCTAGCGTTCTTCCTAACCTAGGGCTCGAGCCCAGGTCTTCCACATTGCAGGCAGATTCTTTACCAGCTGAGTCACCAAACCAAGACTAAATTATACTTATAGCTCTCATAAATGGAATCTTAAGCCAGTCAACCAAGAATCATCTGATTAACAGTTAGGCAGTGTGCCTGATTCACCCCTGTCATTCCCTAAAGGAAAGTAACCTTGCAATAACCATCCCACTATTTTGCTTAGTATAACTTCCCCATTCCCGTTCCTTTCTCGCTATAAAAGTCTTTCATTTTATAAAGGTCTTCAAAGCTCCTTTCTATCTGCTAGATTGAACATTGCCTGATTCAAATAGATTCTTGCTCAAATAAACACTTAATAAGGTGTTCTTTGGAAGGAATGATGCTGAAGCTGAAACTCCAGCACTTTGGCCACCTCATGAGAAGAGTTGACTCATTGGAAAAGACTCTGATACTGGGAGGGATTAGGGGCAGGAGGAGAAGGGGA
>NW_011494738.1:2973890-2976459 GCF_000754665.1 Bison bison bison | reverse complement strand
GAGGGTGAGATGGCTGGATGGCATCACTGACTCAATGGACGTGAGTTTGAGTGAACTCCAGGAGTTGGTGATGGACAGGGAGGCCTGGCGTGCTGCGATTCTTGGGGTCGCAAAGAGTCGGACACGACTGAGTGACTCAAATGAACTGAACTGAACTGAGTTTAGCTTTTAACAACAGTCATCTACCTATCAATATAGTCATCAGGCACATAGACTTAGGTCAATCTGACCAGGGTCCCGGAGAAGGCAATGGCACCCCACTCCAGTACTTTTGCCTAGAAAATCCCATGAACGGAAGAGCCTGGTAGGCTGTAGTCCATGGGGTCACTAGAGTCGGACACAACTGAGAGACTTCACTTTTACTTTTCACTTTCATGCATTGGAGAAGGAAATGGCAACCCACTCCAGTGTTCTTGCCTGGAGAATCCCAGGGACAGGGAAGCCTGGTGGGCTGCCGTCTATGGGGCCGCACAGAATTGGACATGACTGAAGCGACTTAGCAGTAGCAGCAGCAGACCAGGGTCCAAATTCTATCCCCTATGCTTACTAATATTAGGGTAAGAAATTTCTCCCAAGTGTTCTGCCCCAGACTGGGTATATGATTTATAAACATTTTTGACTAAAAATTGGAACTTTTTCCAAAATCTGCTTTTATATTAACAATAAGTCCCACTTTGATTTTTAAGTAGCTCTTTATATTCTTTAAAGCATTGACCTATACATGGTCTTATTTCATCTTCATAAACACTCCATGAAACATAAAAGGCAAATAGCAGGGCCATAGAATATGAGAAATACAGAGTTAATTGAAAATTAGCTTACAAGAAAAATGAAGGCCCCTTACCTTGAAATTCTCTAAAGTCATAAGTGATCTCACTTTATAGATAAAACCACCGAGATTCAGGGAAGTTAAGAGGTGTACCAACCAATTTCACACAGTCACAGTGTGTTATTATAATCTGCTCAGCCAATGAAGAAACTGGAGCATGAAAAGGCAGATAGCCTGACTTAATGGCCAAGGCAGGCATAAGGTCCTTAACTCTAAGGCTTAAACTTTTTCCATTTCTACATGTGCTTTTTAAGTCAAAGTTTGAACTGCACATCTGAGAGCTACCAGAGTGGCCCAAAATTCCTCTTGTCTGTCATGAAATTAGATTTCCTTCTACAAAGCAGTACTTAGGAAAGTCTTATTTAAAAACATCACCCAGCTACAAATGAAAATCTTCCCAACAGGGACAAGATGGAACATCTGCCTTCCTTTTGCTTAATAGAACACTGCAGAGCTGCTCTCTGCTTGGATAAATGCTATTTGGGTTTTCTTGATTTCTGAATGGTTTCTTAGTATCGCTCTCTTGAGCGCTCTCTCTCTTGGTATTGTCATTGTCTTCTTGCCCAGAATTTTATGTGTAATCGTCTGTTCCACTATTGGCTTTTCTGAAACCAATCTTCCTTGTCTTTTGTAATTATGTAAAGTTGTTCTCTTTGCAGGCCACACACTGTAGATATCTAAAACCTGGAGAGAAAACACCCTAATTGTAATTATAATGGATTTCAAATTCCTATTATTCATGTTGGAGAGAAAACATGCAGTGAGGTTTCATTACCCATTTCATTTAAAACTTGGGAAAAAATAGTACTTGAACTTATTTTTGTTAGAGCAGGCAATCTTTAATTCAAAAAAAAATCCTTAATTACTTCTTCAGAATTTTTAAAACATTCTATTTTTATCTACCTACTCAAGTTGAAGAAAATTGAGGTCTTTTAGTTGGACCACACAAATACAAGTAAAACCAGCCTTTGCTGGTGTCTAGTCGCTAAGTCGTGTCTGACTCTTTTGTGATCCCATGGACTGTAGGATCCTCTGTCCATGGGATTTCCCAGCAAGATTACTGGAGTAGGTTGACATTTCCTTATTCAGGGGATCTCCCTAACCCAGGAATCAAACCTATGTCTCCTGCTCGGCAGGCAGATTCTTTTCCACTGAACCACAGGGAAGCCTAAAACCAACCCTAGCTACACCAAAAATCAACCAACTAACCTCATTCCAAGAAGACAGATCAAATTTCAAAACTAGCAGTCATTTTGAGATTGTGAACCCCAGAAATAGCCCTGTTACTACTCTTGATTATTATGCAGGTCTTACACTAATCTAATTAAGTAAAATGGAAATCCAATTTCAAGCATTGTTGTACATATTTGCATATGACAAGTACTCAAAAGTCTGTCTGAAGTTAAATGAAGCACATGTATGGCCTCCTTATCAATTTGAATTTGGCTTTTCCTTTCAGTTCCATTTTGAAATGTTTCACCCTCAGCATCTGCAAACCACTTACAGTCAAAATGCCACTGCTAATAGCTGCTTGCTTTAGTATTGCCATCTCTCTTAGCATTAGCAACAAGGACTGAGCATGATTCAAGCTTGTATTTCTGCGGAAAGGGTCCTCTGGGAATTTCTTAGTAAATGGAGAAGCAAATAAATGCTATACTTACCGCCAAGTCAGTTCCTCTTAGATTTTGGGAGGATGTGGCAGGAGGAGTATTTTTTTTTTTTTTTTTTTTTTTCATAACT
>NW_011494738.1:2967089-2973678 GCF_000754665.1 Bison bison bison | reverse complement strand
TGGAGAGTCCCAGGGACGGGGGAGCCTGGTGGGCTGCCGTCTCTGGGGTCGCACAGAGTCGGACACGACTGAAGCGACTTAGCAGCAGCAGCAGCATAACTTAAGTGCGTGCTCAGTCACTTCAGTTGTGGACTGTAACATGGGGGACTGTAGCCCACCAAGCTCCTCAGTCCATGAGATCCTCCAGGCAAGAACACTAGAGTGGATTGCCATGCCCTCCTCCAGGGCATCTTCCCAAACCAGGGATCAAACCTGTTTCTCCTGCATTACAGGCAGCTTCTTTACCCACCTGAGCCACCTGGGAAGCCCCATAACTTAAGTATCAAAAAGGAATTCTATTCTGAGTAAAACTCTTGAAAAAAAGCCTTTTTTTTTTTTCCTTAGAAAAGAAGGCTGTGCATGAAAATGGAACACCAACAGGATGATAACAGAGCCAGCCTCAGATACTCTTGTTCCTTGGAAGTCCTCACAGAAGAATTGTCAACCAGTTGTCAACCATTTCAGCTCACTGGAAGAGCCAAGGCAGTCAGGACTCTGTTATACCTCAATGTGAACATAACTGTGACAGGTGCGGAGGGGAAAGTGGAGCCCTTGCCACAGCACTGGGTCTTTTCAAAGCCCTGGAGAATAACTCGGTGTTCCATCTGTTCATCTCAATTTAATTTTCACAACGTTCTCGTTAAAGAGTATTTGTCTAGAACAGAGGGGGGAAATGTTCCACTCATAGTCTATCTGTACTTTGTGATTTACCAATGGCATCTAACAAAAGGGAAATAAAGTAGAAGAGTGAATTAAATGTGGAAGGAGATAGAATAGAAGCAGATGTAATAAATAGCAACCATTTATAAAGAGTCATCATGACAAGAAAATTGATTGCTTCATACTAGGAAAGAATATCAAATGAAGGACTGGAGATTCACATTAGCATTTGAGGCTATGCATTCAACACAATACTTCAAAAGATAATGAATTAATTCAGAGGAACTTTGGAATAAGAGCCACTAGCATAGCTGTGGACATTTGACTGTGTTCTCTGCAGTGTTCAAGAAATTTGGTTTACAAATGAATAAAGCATGATCTTTTTGCCCTTGAGTCATTCATAGCTAGTGGACCAGGAAACTAGAGACTGGAAGGAAAGGAAACTAGAGGCTGGACGAATCCCTTTGCCTTGGAATCAAAATCTAGATTGCTAAAACTGCCAAAAGCCCACAAATTCACCTGCAAAGTATCTTTCTTACCTCTTCTCTGGCTTGTAAACTATGCTAACTTGCAGAAGTCAGTTAATGAAAGACCCTGTCACTTGTTAACCACAGACTAGCTTGAAGCTTAGGCATTTTAATATTCTTGACTTAAAATTCTGGGGCACATGGTTCAAATGTCTACAAACATTTTTAAACTACAGAAGTACTACCGAAGTAGTTTTTCAATTCAAACTGATTCCATCCTTCATTTTAAAATATTCGTATCTTTCTCAGAGATAGATTCTTAGAGAAATTCTCTCCTTGTTGATAAAACAAGGTTAGTATAATAATACCTGCCTGCCTTACTTGTTTATAAGGTTTTGAGAGGCTCAAATAACTAAAATTTGTGAAAGGTATTTATAAAATGCCATGTTAATATTAGCACCCATCAAACTGTGCTCAATGTTATGTGGCAGCTTAGATGGGAGGGGAGTTTAAAGGAGAATGGATACATGTATGTGCGTGGTTGAGTCACTTTTCTGTCCACCTGAAATTATCACAGCATTGTTAATCAGCTATACCCCAATATAAAATAAAAAGATAAAAATATCAGAAGTCAGAACCCCCCTTAAATATATATACATATATATATGTATATATATATAAGCAGGCATCATTGTACTCACAAGAGCTAAGGTTGCCAAGCCAGGGGATGGAGTTCTCATTTACAGACCCAAAGGGAAGACACACATGAGAAAAAATGACTGAAAGCTCAAATTAAAGGATTCAGTTAATCACAGGCCCAAAAGACCTCTGACAAAAGGAAGGCCAGGGGAGAACACAGCGGACTAGAATCAAGACAACTGGGATGTGGTCCTAACTCCACAACCAGAAGTGCAATCTGGGCCAAGCCAAACGATTTAGGATTCATGCCTCATTAATCCTCATCTTTCAATGTGTTTTGAGCTCTTTCTGTGATAAGCCTGTTATATGCAAAATTACATTCAGAAAATTGAATAGTCCACAATATTCAATTAAGAATGTGGATTTGTACCACACAATCAAAAGCACTCATGTGAGATTTAGTCAAGACTTTAAAACTAGCAACCAATGAAATAAATTGTTCACTGTTAAACTGGGGCATTGAGTAAATAAATTCAGATTCTGAAAGGATTCACCTGCCAATAATTAACTGGGTTTTTAAAATCAAAACTTCTATCTTTATTATCCCATTTGCTATAATTCTGTTACTGACCGACTAAATATGTTTGCACTTGTTCTGAAGAATGCAGGGGCTGATTCTGCCACCCTTAAAGTGAATAAAGGAATATAGGTGAGTCCCTAGCATTCTGAAAGCCCTCAGAGTCCATCAGAAATTGGAAACATAAAAGGAAATAGAATTATAATGCAGAAGCTCTGTGTGTAATCTGGACAGGCATGAGATATTTTTACCACACCAACAAATGATGTGGAGTGATTGTGTCAGTCAGGATTCAATGCAAGAAATAGAGAACACTCTAAGTGTTTCAATAAGAAGAGGACTTAACAGGGAATTTGGTATTTTCAAAATTGTTGGAAGGACTGGAAAAGCAGAAAAGTCATGATGCTGTCACAGGCTGGATTTTCTTTTTTTTTTTTTTTTTTTTTGCTTCAAAATCATGCCCTCTTAGCTGTGACCCAGAGGTTACTGAACTACTGCTGTGCCCATCCATGTGCTCCACACTCACAAGCTGATGACCAGAGAGTAGAACCTGTTATCCGGATGCTAAAAATGTCTCCATCCTTAGGAGTCTGCATGTCAGCTGACACCTCTGAAGAAAGCCATCCTCCATCTATCTCCCTTACAATCCCATGCATTAACATCTCATTTCATGACTGTAAATCATATCCATCCAAAAGCTAAAAAAAGGAGTCTAAGAAATGTCATTTTTTAGTCTCATAGCCCCTTTTACATGAATTGGTTGGAGGGATAAAAAGGAAGTGGAAGTGAATGCTAAGTATAATAAAGTATATTTAGCCCAGCAAGTTACACACAAAGCAAAATTCTAAGCTTCTTGAAAGATTAAAAAATATACAAGGCAAGAACCTTTCCCTCAGTGAGCACTTATTCTAACTAAAGAGACAAGAGACATATGCGAGGAGTTAAACATCAATAAAAGAGAGTCATTGGTATTCAATGCAACAGACAAGTGGTTATGGGACTGAGTATAAAGTTTCATGAGAATGATTAGCAGTAAGAAAATTGGCTTTGTGTTAAAACACAAACTACTTGCTTCTCTTTATTAGCTCAAACAATTCCAGTAATGAAGAGAGCATCACTAGCATAAAGGGATAAATGGGGATTTAAGACTCTCCAGGGTTAAAGCAGACCAGCAACTTCAACAAGATCTACCTAGCTCTGAAAATAAGTGAAATCTTCAAGAGGAATTGGCTGTGTGGCTGGCTGCAGTCCATCATTAGTCAGTTCTTCTCTTGTGCTTGGGTTATAGGGTCACTATAACAAGGAAAACCACAACAATCTAGATTAGTAAGTAAAGCAGTAAGCAAAATTGGGACAGTAAGCGAATGAGGAATAAGAGTGTTATCACAGGGAGGAGGCAAGATAAAACACCTTCCATGAGAGAAAAACAATACAGATATTAAGGGATTGACTCCCAGACCACTGACCATGGTAGGAAGCTCCTGGAAAGCTCATAAATTAAGGCCCTATGAGCTGATAATTGGATGGCATCATCAACTCAATGGACATGAGTTTGATTAAACTCCAGAAGATAGTGAAGGACAGGGAAGCCTGGTGTACTGCAGTTCATGGGGTCACAAAGAGTCGGACACAACTGAGAGACTGAAAAACAGTGAGCCTATGAAATCCATATCTTCACTTAAGCTTTACTTCTATGTAAAGCTTAAGGGAAACCACAGGGACATTTTCTGTTGGGGAGTATTTACGGTCTAGTTTGGTCAAGGCCAGAGTCTCTGAATACAAGTACCTCTGCAAATGTATTCAGTGCCCATCTGTGTTTAACTCTTAATAGGTGGCACAAACAAAGCAGACAATGGAGAGTCAGCAAAAAGGATTGGTACCATGAGCTGGAGTGATCTGAGAAGATGCCATTAGGAGCATTAACCCACAGGTGCTAATTCCATCATCTGTAAAAATAGTTACATTATGTGGAGCACAGTATGATTTCCTCCAGTTTAAAGTTGACATTTCTTGGTTGGAAGGAAACATCATGAATTCTGAATCAATATTCTGTGGTATACACATCTCTGTTTCAGAATCACATATAAAACAGGAAAAAATGTTATCTCTAGGCAAATCTGTTTTCAGGCTTTCTTTCTTGATTTCTTTCTTCAGGATGTCAATCATTTCAATTCTTTACTCATTTTTAAAAGAATTAACTGGCATTGCAAAGCAAGAAATAAAGTTTCCAGGATTTACCCCACCAATGCTTGTGGTTATGTCACAAATTATCTTTGGAGCAAAACCAATATAAATTCTTTGAAGGGGCTTGACTAGTTTGGCATAATTAAGTACAATTCAATTACAATTTGGTGACAAAAATGTTCTACTGGGGCAGGTACTTAACTAAGATTGGCGGACTTGCTAAGAGGGCACTAACCTAGTGAGAGGAGGTCTCCTGGAAAGAGTGATGTCTATAACTTTAAGAGAGCATTTTAAAGTACTGGATTCTTCCCATAGGGAGAGAGGACAGTAACACACTGAGATAATGGCATAGATTGTTCTCCCCAGGAAAGCGACTCTGAGATTTGCATATGGATCTCAAGGCTCCCTTGGATCCATACCTGTACGCAGCAAAAGAAGTACTCCTGAGCAAAGGGTGACGTTGGAAGTGTGAGGGAGCCGAAAGAGAGGCCTCAGCCAATCCCAAAGGGAGTTCTGAGGCTGGGGAGGCCCTTCAAAGATGCTTCATACTGAGGCAAGGGGATTGGGTCTTTGTAACCCAACATCTACCTGTATTAGAAGCAGGTAGCCCAAAGGAGGTACGAAACTTCGGTAAGGCAGCTCCCTTCATCTGAGGGCAGTTCGTGGGGAGGCACCCACCTGTGAGCTGGCAGCCGGAAGAGTGGAGCATCTGGGCAGTGCCCCACAGATGTGAAAACCCACTGCCAGCAGGTCATTCTTTGGCCTCATCAGCAGAGTCCTCTATTTCTCCATGGTAACCTGAAAAAGCCATAATGTTGGCAAAAGCCCCAAATCTTCCATTAACAGAGAAGCATTTATTTGGCCTACATTTCCTACAGCCAACCTCATTTTTTCACACATTGGGCTTTTCTACCAAATGGATGCATTGGCCTGATGACAAGTTCAGAGAAGGGCTTGGTCTAAGAGATCCACTGTCCCTGAAGTGAAAGCTCAATTCCCTCAAATGATAAAGATCTGCTGCCCTCATGGACACCATCAGAAAAGTAAAAACTTTAATTACAAAACAATGACTAGTTTTGAAGAATATTCATACCAGAAATTTTTTATCTACTGTTAACCTGTTTAAGGTGATTAGCTATGGGGAATTTGTACTTGACATTGTTTTAGAAACTGCTCTGGGAAATTTCAAAGCCTATGACACATTTTTTAAAGAAGAAATATTATGTGATGGAGAGAAGATAGACTTAGGTAAAATGAGCTTGAATTCTCAAGTTTACCACATATTATAGCTATTTGTCCTCAGCCAAATCATTTAACCTTTCTAAGCATCCTTCTTCTTTTCATATAAGATTGTAATAATAACTATTGTCATTGGATTACCATGAGAAGTAAATGAGAACATATACATAAGATTCTGGAACATAAGAGATACTCAGAAAAGGTCAGTTTCTTAAATCTTATTCTTCATTTTCTCTTTTCTCAATGAGGAAAGTCAATACCAGAAAAGGCAACATTTCTCAGGTATTAGAGCTGTCCTTTAAATTTTTTTTTATTTTGGGATAGTTTCACACTTACAGAACAATGACAAAGTTACATTAGAGAATTTTCAGATAACCTACACCCAGTTTCTGTTATCAACATTCTCAGTTAGTTCAGTCACTCTGTCATGTCCAACTATTTGTGACCCCATGAATCGCTGCACGCCAGGCCTCCCTGTCCATCACCAACTCCCAAAATTTACTCAAACTCATGTCCATCAAATTGGTGATGCCATCCAGCCATCTCATGCTCTGTTGTCCCTTTGTCCTCCTGCCCCCAATCTCTCCCAGCATCAGAGTCTTTTCCAACGAGACAACTCTTTGCACAAGGTGGCCAAAGTATTGGAGTTTCAGCTTTAGCATCAGTCCATCCGATGAACACCCAGGACTGGTCTCCTTTAGAATGGACTGGTTGGATCTCCTTGCAGTCCAAGGGACTCTCAAGAGTCTTCTCCAACACCACAGTTCAAAAGCATCAATTCTTC
>NW_011494738.1:2965776-2966989 GCF_000754665.1 Bison bison bison | reverse complement strand
TCCTTGCAGTCCAAGGGACTCTCAAGAGTCTTCTCCAACACCACAGTTCAAAAGCATCAATTCTTCGGCGCTCAGCCTTCCTCACAGTCCAACTCTCACATCCATACATGACTACTGGAAAAACCATAGCCTTGACTAGACGGACCTCTGTTGGCAAAGTAATGTCTCTGCTTTTGAATATGCTATCTCGGTTGGTTATAACTTTCCTTCCAAGGAGTAAGCATCTTTTAATTTCATGGCTGCAATCACCATCTGCAGTGATTTTGGAGCTCAAAAAAATAAAGTCTGACACTGTTTCCAATGTTTCCCCATCTATTTCCCATGAAGTGATGGGACCAGATGCCATGATCTTAGTTTTCTGAATCAACATTCTAAACTAGTATAATATTTACTTTTGTTACAATTAATGAACTAATATGTTATTTTTTTAAACATATTTAAATATTTTTGGCTTATTTTGAATAGCCAAACATTATTTGAAATAAAATTTGGTAAATAAGGTAAATAATAGAATTTTCAAAAAGGAGTTAATATAAATAAATAACTGAAGAAGGCTTGTGGGGCTTATTAACTGACATTTACAAACATTTCCAAAGGAGAGTTCCAGAAACACATTAACTCCGACAGTATCACTGGAATTGGAATGCAGGTTCCCAATTAACTCTGCTGGAGAACAATGTGAATTAGGTACATAATCACTTTTGCAAATAGCTTCGGTTCAGTTCAGTTCAGTCCCTCTTTGTGACCCCATGTCCAACTCTTTGTGACCCCATGAACCGCAGCACACCAGGCCTCCCTGTCTATCACAAACTGCCGGAGTCCACACAAACCATGTCTACTGAGTCGCTGATGCCATCCAACCATCTCATCCTCTGCTGTCCCCTTCTCCTCCTGCCCTCAATCTTTCCCAGAATCAGTGTATTTTCAAATGAGTCAGCTCTTCGCATCAGGTGGCGAAAGTATCAGAATTTAAGCTTCAGCATCAGTCCTTCCAATGAACACCCAGGACTGGTCTCCTTTAGGATGGATTGGTTGGATCTCCTTGCAGTCCAAGGGACTCTCAAGAGTCTTCTCCAACACCACAGTTCAAAAGCATCAATTCTTCAGAGCTCAGCTTTCTTTATAGTCCAACTCTCACATCCATACATGACCACTGGAAAAACCATAGCCTTGACTAGATGGACCTTTGTTGACAAAGTAATGTCTCTGCTTT
>NW_011494738.1:2953808-2965676 GCF_000754665.1 Bison bison bison | reverse complement strand
ATACATGACTACTGGAAAAACCATAGCCTTGACTAGATGGACCTTTGTTGACAAAGTAATGTCTCTGCTTTTTAATATGATGTCTAGGTTGGTCATAACTTTCCTTCCAAGGAGTAAGCGTCTTTTAATATCATGGCTGCAATCACCGTCTGCAGCGATTTTTGAGCCCAGAAAAATAAAGTCAGCTACTGTTTCCACTGTTTCCCCATCTATAGCTTAAGGTGTTAATTTCTAACCTCCCTTTTTAAGCATTCTCATGTGTGTGTGTGTGTGTGTCTGTATGCATGCTAGTCATTAATGTCCGACTTCTTGCAACCCCATTGACTGTACCCCTCCAGGCTGCTCTGTCCATGGGATTTCCCAGGAAAGAATTATGGAGTGGGTTTCCATTTCCTTCTCCAAGGGATATTCCCCACCCAGGGACTGAACCCACATCTCTTAAGTCTCATGCACTGGCAAGCGGGTTCTTTACCACTAGCATAAACTGGGAAGCCACATTCACACCCCTATCTCCTACTAATATGATAATCTTTCAAATGCAAGCAAAAATGATGGTGGGGATAGAAAAAGGGTCACCAAAACATTTCAGGAGATTTGAATTCTAAGATAATATCTTTAATTGGATTCAAGATGCAAATTTTGATCTTTCACAGATAAAGACCCCAGTGAATGACATTTCTATAGTAAATTTATGTCAGTCTCTTTCTGAAACTTTTAATAAAATAAACTTAATAAAAAATATGCCTCAAAACTTATTAGTAATGACGCTTCCATCCTGAGAGACTTAGCCATGAATATTTGGTCTGAGAGTATAGGAGGCTGTGGGTTTCACTGAGAGTTTGTGGTGGAGTTTAATCAACAATAGATCCCTTTTGCTGAGACCATGTTTTGAACACCATTCTCATAGGTCCTCATTTGGCTTCTTGCATAGTTAATGTGGCCTCCATATAGAATATGCATGCTACTGACCAAGGGGCTGAAGTATTCAAATCACTCAAGCATCTTACAGCTAAGGATTAACAAAATCTCCCTCTATGCTCCAAAGTAATTAAAACATGCAGTTTATGGGCCAATCCGAGAATTGGGAATACACCTGAAATTTCATAAAGACTCATTAAACCATCAAAGATAATCCTAAGCAAAACATACTTCTCTGTTTACTCCCTTGGTTGTTGCCTGAAAACAGAACTGTTCGCTTGCTTCCTGCAGTAGTGAATGCTCCTGACTTTGCCTTTTACTTAGATGGCGAAAAATGTATAGCTTCTTTTGGACAGACACTGACTACAGATGACAAGTTCTGTGCTCCTGTTTCCCAGAAAGACAGTAACCCTCAGTGTACAAAGCTGTTAAACCCTGGGAGCAGACCTCAGAGAGGTGGAAAAGTGGCAGCCCAGCCTATTTTATTTTATGCAGAGTTCGGATTATAACTCTGGATGCTTTTGTGGGAATAAGACTCCTGTAACTCTATGGCAGGCCTCTTATGTTGCCTCCATGGCTTGCTGCTAATGAGGCTAATGCCACCTCTACAGTACTCATGTCACACTGTGTTCTGACTGCAACGCTATGTGTAACCCCAGTCACATAGCAGATGTGTTAAGACAGCAAACACTTATTTGGAGGAGGGACAGGCCTTCCACTGTTCTGTTACTCCTCCTACCCCTGAAACTCTGAGAACTTTCTTCCAACTCTTCTCACTAATTCTATATCTAACAAAGGAAGAGACAGCAGTTAAAGAAAATTCAGAGGACAGAAAAGGAGATGCAAATGGACAGATGCTATTAATATGGAAAACCACTTAGAGAATACTCTGCAGAATTATCATCAGTTCCTGAATTTCAAGTGATTTTAGTAACAGAGAGGTGTGTCCCTTTGACAAGATAGAATAGGAAACAGCCCCCAACTTACTAATTCTTTGTGGCTGTGTGCAGGCATGGATGTATCTCCATGGCCACATGCAAGAGTATACAGGAGGCTTGTGGACCCTACTCATCATGGGCCTATAACTCTTTTTGAAATAGGGACTCTGTGAATCTCCTGTTTCTCTAGCCATTGAGAGGACTCAGTGAAAGCTGAGAAATTTAGTAGAAGTGTGGACAAAGCCCATGTAAATTCTGCAGGCTCCATCACATTTTTACATCTTATTTAAACAATTTGCAAGACTCATCCAGTTGTCTCTAATGCCTGTGACTCAACCCTAAGCAACTAGAATAAAAGCAGTATTTAGTGGAGGTATCACACTGGTGGGTAAAGATTATTAGAATACAGAAAACTAAAAAAAAAAAAAAGGAGCTTCACCCTATAAGGGTAGTAGAGTTCTTTCAAAGGTCAGCCATGATGGTGCATGCAGAACGTGTTTGCCGTATCCATTATGTGTATCAGGGGAGTGTGGCTTTGGCCATATATGTATGATTAAAGAGCTAATGAATCACCTTGCAGTGGTGATCTCTGAATTAGAACTGCTTGAAAGTTCCTGTCAGAGTTAGTGCTTTGCAAAAATCAGCTGCTTATAGGCTCTTAATGCAATCAGTTATATTCACTAGAAGCTTGGGCTAGAATGAGTTAAAAAACTTACTATCTAGCTATGAAACTTACACACTTGTAATTTATTTATAAATGAAAATTGTTTTAATTTGTAGAGTATTTGTTCTCAGCATATTGTCTCACAGATATAGGGCTCTATGCTTAATAACAGCTTCAATTATTTTTCAATTGCTTTATCTTAACATACTTCTCTCCAGCATTAGAAATTTTGACAGTGTATTCATATTATACCATCCCTGGGATTCTCCAGGCAAGAACACTGGAGTGGGTTGCCATTTCCTTCTCCAATGCATGAAAGTGAAAAGTGAAAGTGAAGTCACTCAGTCATGTCCAACTCTTAGTGACCCCATGGACTGCAGCCCACCAGGCTCCTCCGTCCATGGGATTTTCCAGGCAAGAGTAGTGGAGTGGGGTGCCATTGCCTTCTCCATTCATATTATAAGAGACTTTTAAAATATGATATGATAAACACCTTGGCACCATAGTCACTTATTGACTTCAATGAAATGAACTATTAATATTTAAAAATCCAATACTCTTCTCTCAGTACTAAATTTAATTGGAAACTGGAAAGAACAGATTCCCAGTCAAAACTTTCCCCTCAGTTTTTCATATCTGCAAAAGTGAAATAGTCCATATAACTGCTTGGTAGGATGCAGTTTTGAAACTGAACCCATATCTCTTCAAATACTAGCCATATAACTTATACAGCATCACACAGCTCCAGGCACCTCATCAGGAAAACAAGGTTAACTTTCTCATAGAGTTGTTTCAAGCATTGGATAGGAAATTACATGTAAAGGAACCTATCAATAATGAACATTTATTCAACAAAATTTTATTTTTATTTTGTTTTAATTGGAGGATATTTGCTTTACAATAGTGTGCTGGTTTCTGCCATCCATAAACATGAATCAGCCACAGATGAACCTAGAGCATATTGCACAGAGTAAAGTAAGTTAGAAGAAGAAAAAGAAGAAGTGAAGTCACTCAGTCGTGTCTGACTCTTTGCGACCCCATGGACTGTAGCCTACCAGACTCCTCAGTCCATGTAGTCCTGGTAGGCTACAGTCCCTGGGATTTTCCAAGCAAGAGTACTGGAGTAGTTTGCCATTTCCTTCTCCAGGGGATCTTCCCGACCCAGGGATCGAACCTGGGTCTCCCACATTGTAGGCAGACGCTTTACCATCTGAGCTACCAGGGAAGTAAGTTAGAAAGCTACCCCAAGTAAGTTAGAAAGAGGAAGACAAATACTGTATGTTAACACCTGTGTATGGAACCCACATATATGGAAGCCTGTGTATGGGCTTCTCTGATAGTTCAGTTAGTAAAGAATCTGCCTGCAATGCAGAAGACCCTGGTTCAACCCCCGGGTTGGGAAGATCCCCTAGAGAAGGGAACAGTTACCCATTATAGTATTCTGGCCTAGAGAATTCCATGGACTGTGTAGTCCATGGGGTCACAAAGAGTCAGATACGACTGAGCAACTTCCATTCATTCATGGAATCCAGAAAGATGGTACTGATTATCTTCTTTGCAGGGCAGCTATGCAGATGCAGACATAAAGAACAGACTTTTCAATAAAGATTTTTAAAGCTAAATCTTTCTGCTCTAAGCTTTCAACCTGTAAGGACAGATTGAACTCTCAGAACCCAAGGAATTTCCTTTGACCTAGAGAGTTCAGCCTCTTGAACTCAGTATCCTTCACATCTTGAATCCATTCCTAATCTCTTCCTAATCCCACACAATATACACCATGGCAGATCACTTTAGCAAATATTTCTGCTTTACATGGAGCTGAGACATCCATTTACTATCAAAGAAAGACCAAATGGGTAATAGGAATTAACAGAGAAGTTTCCTAAGAGGAAAGGATGTGACTTACTCATCTTTACAACACGAATGCACACAGACACGCACACAGACACACACACAGGAGGTGCTTCGAGACATTCGCTGTGTAAAGGACTTTGAACATCTAATCACATAACTTCTCTGAGCTTCATCTCTCAAATTAATAAATTAACAATACTGACTTCACAGTATCACTAGAAATATCAATGAGAGAATGCGAAAATGTCTGCAACAGGAGCTGGGCTGTATGTGATACATTATTTAAATCATTGACTTGAACCTCCAGCTTCCTCCACATGACTGGCAAGCTTACAAAGACTCCTTTCCTCAAATTTGTGTCTAAATCAAAATCTGTGTCATATATTAAAGGTATAAATATGAGTGGTTTACACTATAGTCAAGATTTCATAGATAGATATATACTATCATCTTAGGTAATCTCTACATCTGAAATATGACAATTCTCTTTGAAAACTTCCAATCTGCCATAAATTTGACCTACTATTTTTTGTAGCTAAGACAAGGCCTCATTCTGAATCATCAGCTACCTACACATCAGTAAGAATCACTTTATTAAGACATAAACTGCTAATGCTTCATCCTGGAACTTTCCACACTTTCATACAGTATGAGAGAATAAAAAACAGCTGACAATTGAGAAGAGTGTGTTTTGGGCAGCCTGGTTTAGTAACTAAGCCATGTTCAAGTCTTGTGATACCACGGACTGTAGCCCACCAGCCTCCACTGTCCATGGGATTTTCCAGGCAAAAATACTGGAGTGGTTTGCCATTTCTTTCTCCAGGAGATCTTGTTGACCCAGGGATTGAACCTGGGTCTCCTGCACTGCAGGCAGATTCTTTACCAACTGAGCTACCAGGGAAGCCCATTCTCTTTTTCTTTGGAGCAGCCTATTCTCTTTCAAATAAATGTCTCATGATTAACTCCTCTCTCCAGAAAGAAGACTTCTATGAAGTTTGTTACTCTCACAATGCTTCTTAGAATATTTCTAAGTCATATAATTCTCACTGTGGTTTGATGTTTAAATTTGTGGTTATCTGCACTGATCACTGATTGCCTCCCCCAAAGCTAGTTCCACCTTAAGTTAGCTTCCTATTGGCAGGGTCAAAATTCAAAAGAGTTAACACCCAATATTGGTTCCCTGGTGGCTCAGAGGTAAAGAATCTACGTGCCAATGCAGGAGATGTGGGTTTAAATCCATGGATTGGGAAGATAACCCTGGAGAAGGAAATGGCAACCCACTTCAGTATTCTTGCCTGAGAAATCCCACAGAGGAGCCTGATAGGCTCCAAAGAGTCTGACATGACTACACAACTAAACAAAACAACATAGCTCAGCAACTAGTCAGAGGGGATGTTGACCAAACGACCCAAGCTGGGTACTGGGGACATCCCTGACCAGTCTTCAGCCCTTTACTTCTGAAGAGGTTGTCAGGTAGAAGATCAGGATGATCGCTAGATGATGGGCATCACTCAGGAAGCTCAAGACAGTGGCTGTCCTGGTGAAAATCACAGAAACGAAGAACCCAAAATGTAAGAAGCTAAAGTTCCCAACATTAAAAGATAGTTTTAAGACATACAGATAGCCAAAAAGTACATGAAAAGATGCTCAGCATCACTAATTATTACAGATTGTAAATCAAAACTATAATGAGGTAGCACCTCACACCAGTCAGAATGTCCATCATCAAAAAGTCTACAAATAACAAATGCTTGAGAGGGTGTGGAGAAAAGGGTTCCCCTCCTACACTGTGGGTAGGAGTATAAGTTGGTATAGTCATTATGGAGAAGAATATGTGGGTCCCCTAAAAAAAACTAAAAGTAGAACTACCCATATGATCCAACAACCCCATTCCCAAGCACATATCCAGAGACTATGGATAACACTACAAGACATGGAAACAACCTAAATGTCTGTTGACAGAAGAATGGATAAAGAAGATATGGTAAATATATGAGGGAATAGTACTCAGCCATAAAAAGAATGAAATAATGCCATTTGCAGCAACATCGACGGACATAGAGATTGTCATACTAGTGAAGTGAGTCAAACAGAAAAAGATACATATCATATTACATCACTTATACATAAAATCTTAAAAATGGATACAAATGAACTTATTTACCAAATAGAAACAAACTCAGAGACTTCAAAAACAAACTATGGTTACCAAAGAGGAAAGTTGGGATTAACATATATGTACTACTATATATACAATAGTCAACAAGGACCTATTGTATAACACAGGGAACTCTACTCAATATTTTGTAATAACCTATATGGGAAAAGAATGAAAAAGAATAGATATAGGCAATGTATAACTAAAAAACTTCGCTGTACACCTGAAACTAACACAGCATTGTAAATCAACTATAATATGAAATTAAAAAAAAAAACTTTAAGACAGCTGTAAGGGCAGAGTCTTGCAATCTCTATTTAAATACAAATTACCTGATAGAGAAACTCCTCCAAACACTTGCACCTATTATCACAGTAGTAGCTACAGTTGAAGACGCAGCCAGTGGACACTGTTGAGCTCTGGGAGGCAGGAGAAACTCTGGCCCAAAAGACTGCAAAGCTGAGGGAGAAAGGGAAGGTGGGAGGGTCCTAGGGTAGTCTGGAGTCCTGAGGAGCAGAGAGAAGCCACCTAGCTGACCCATACACCCCTCATAGCACAACACTTTGTGAAAGGTTTTGCTGAAAAAATTCAACCACAGTATACAGACTAATGTCATTCCTGGTTTGGGTTTTCTCCCATTATTTTAAGTAAAGATAAGTGAGTAAATTAATTCAATGCTTCCAAACCTTCTCCAACAATTTTTTTAAAGACATATTGATCAACAGTTATTTAAAGGTAGGGCTTTTAATAGCCAAAATCTCTTACAGAAATTTAGGTTCTTTATAAGCAACTCATCACACTATTTTAAAGATGTCTAAGGAAGTGGCTCAACTTGAACTCCTGTGAAATAACCACAGATGGTTAAGAAAAAAGAAGATGAATGGCCTATACTTGCAGAGCCATATAAATGAATCACTCCCTACATAAGGTGTTTTTCAGAAAAATTCAACAAACTATCTTAAAAAAAATAGATTCTATAGTTTAATGACCTTCACTCTGATTTAAACTAATTTTATATTCACTGGGAACAGAAGAGAATAACAGCACAGAGGAATCGCAGTAATTCAATCAATCTTGTGAGCATTCTGATCTTTGTCAATGTATATCCAACACCTCAAATTATTTTATTTTAGTATCACTCTGAACAAGGCTTCATGTGCCAGTAGGACAGTTTATAAGCTAATTAAATTCAGTTATATTGAAAAACTTTCTCCCTGGCTTTTCACTGCTTTTGATTTTAGCATTGTATTACAAATTCTTTAATACTGATTGTTTTTCTAATGGAAGTATTGATCCCACCATGAAAGTGTCATTATTTTTCAACTGAAAAAAATGTAAAATCTCAAAGCTACCTACCATCTAACATTTAACATATATGTGGACAAGAATATGGTTCAGTTCAGTTGCTCAGTCATGTCCGACTCTTTGCGAACCCATGGACTGCAGCATGCCAGGCTTCCCTGTCCATCACCAACTCCCAGAGCTTGCTCAAACTCATTTCCATCACGTTGGTGATGCCATCCAACCATCTCATCCTCTGTCATCCTCTTCTCCTCAAGAATAAGGTATCTCTTGCTAGAAAGCTATTTATGTGTGTGGGGATTTAAAAAAAAATAATCCTCTAATATGGTATTATTATTTTTTTTTTTTTTTTTGGATTTCACTTCTGCTTTCATTCTTCTCCCTGAATGACTTGTGAAAGGGCACAGTTATACCATTCCAGAAGAAGTGACTGCTGGAGAGTGGGGAGGAAAGGGCAGAGAAGCCCAAGAGTTAATACTTAAGCAGAAAAAAAAAAATTTTTTTAAGCCAAGAAAGTGAGACAATTCTGGAAGAAATATACAGGAAAACTGAATGTTGCACACAATCTAGAAATCAGTCCATGGGCAGCCAGTGGGTTGAGTTGGGACAGTTGCACTGGAGAAATTTATTTTGAAGGCGGGATGCTGGGGTAACAGCAGTGCATAAGCAGACATGAAGCAGCAGCTGGTTCCTGCCAAGTAGGCACTCCTTCTTGATGAAAGAAATAGTGCCTACCAACCCAGATTCTGGAGACTGCTTTTTCAGGTTCAAACACAGCTGAAGTGATCAATAAAATTATTTAAGTCCCCACACATAAAATGAGACTAGCAAAAGGCTCTACCTCATAGACTGTTACAAGATTTAAAGGAGTAACTATTTAAGTGCCTAAAGCAGTCCTTGCAAATATATGATGACATAAACTTTTATTAAACAATAAAATGAAATCAAAGAAATTAAAAGATTTATGACATGAATATGTAAATAGGGATCAATTAATTTCATGTGACCCAGTCATATGAATATTTCTTAGAATATTCCATCAGCCATATGCCTTCCTCTGATCCTGATTTTAATTTAGTGTGAGAGACCAAAAGACCAAAGGTCACAGCCTCCTGAATCCCACAGACTCTGCTTGTCCATTTCCCCAACAATGGGGGCAGAACTAAGCCTAACCTTCAACCCTTCAAGGAAGCAACAGAACATTTGAGCAGGAAATGTGATTAAATTAAGGTCCTGCCAGTACTTCCACATGCTTATTTTCAGAATGGTTTAATTAAAGTTTCTGACATGAAGAGAGCTATTTCTGTTCATCTATTCAGAGCTGGTTATGGAGGGGAAAAAAATTGAAATAGGCTGTTTCAGTCAATTTGTGACAATACAGTTGTATAATTAAGCTGGAAGCATATAAAGAAAGTTAGTCTATATAATTTCTCCTCTTATAGAGGTATTCATTAGAGAACAAATTGAGGTCTCAGATAGTATAATGTTCAGGCAAGCCAGTCAGAGGAGAACATAGTTGTTTCAGAATGTTTAATGTGGACTCAATACCCCAAAATTCTAACTGTATCCCTATTTTATCATTAATTCATTTTGAAAAGCAACAGAATGGTCAGACTGAACTAATTAATGCACTACTTATTAGCTACTTATTACTCATTTATACTTAATATTCCTTTAGATTATAGACACATATGTATTATTTTTAGTAACTAAAATAACAGAAACTAAATAATTATCTGCAAAGGATTTGGATACTCTAGCCATTGTTATATCCAGATGGGGAAATGGGTACCATATATCAGAAAAATATCTAGGAGCCCATTCAAGTTTTTTGAAAGGAAAAGAGCATGGATATAAATTCTAAACAGTTTTTCTGTCCAGACTGAAGGAACTCCATCAGGTCATAGATCTTGTTCATCTCTTCCCTCAGCCTGAAACCAGAGATGGCTACAGGACTATTTATTCAGGCTGCAATGCACCAGCTCCGTTTGTCAGCTGGCCTGGGTGGGTGAACGATGGCAGGACCTGTCAGTCACCTAGAGGGTAGCAGCTGCTCTGAGTTCTGAAGAGACCTGAGGACGGGAGCGGCAGCCTTACGTCATACACCAGAAAGCTGCATCCTCTCACCCACATGGATGTGTGTGCTGCCTCCACACACCTGGGCTAGGGCTTTGGGTACCATCCATTATGCCAGTGATCACACAAGTCTCTAGCTTCCTGGGGAGCTAAGGTGAGAAATGCTTAATTGCACTGCAAAATAGCTTTTGCAGAAACAGATGTAGCCTTTCACATTCTGGTGACTTTGGGGAGGGTTGGAAAGAAAAAAGTAAAGGGAGGAGAAGGGATTGAAAAAAGAGAGAAGGAATAGAGGGATGGGGAGCAAAGGTACAAAACCTACTAGATTTCTCTCTCACTTTTCATCTATCTGTATCACACAAGTGGTACCAAGAGAATAAAGGAATGGCCTGGGGTGAGGATGTGGTTGTCATTTGAACAAATGTGCTTTACTAGATTTAGTCACAGAGTGAAAATAGCAAATACTTATCAGAGCTTTATTAAAATATAACTGAGATTCTGTGAGATGCACAACTTGATGTTCTGACATATGTACAAATCATGAAATCATCACCACAATCAAGATAATGAACATATCCATCACTGCCAAAAGTGTCCTTGGGTCTTCTCCTGCTCCCTCCTTCCCTCTCTGCCCACTTTCAGGCAAACATTATCTGCTTTCAGTCACTAGAGACTATTATGCATTTTCTAGGATTTTGTATATAAGTAGAATTGCATGGACTCTTTTTTGGCTTTGAGGGTAGTATATGTTTTTTTTTTCATTTTCAATTTATTTAATTTTTTAAAATCCCACTGTGGTAAGAACACTGAAAAACCAACAAAGCAAGGTCCCTATCAAATTACCTGTGACATTTTCACAGAACTAGAACAAATAATTCTAAAATTTTTATGGAACTAAAATCTAGAATTACCAAGGCAACTGAGAAAAAGAACAAAGCAGGAGGCATAACCCTCCCAGCCTTCAAACGATACCATTTAGATACCTCAGTAATCTAAACAGCACGGAATTTAGCACAAAAACAAATATATGCATCAGTAGAATGAAATAGAGAGTTCAGAAATAAATCCACACACTTAAGGACAATTAACCTTTGACAAAGGAGGCAAGAATATACAGTGGGCAAAAGACAGTCTCTTCAGCAAGTGGTGATGGGGGAAGTTGGGCAGCTGCATGTTAATCAATGA
This sequence comes from Bison bison bison, assembly GCF_000754665.1. Lineage (NCBI taxonomy): Eukaryota > Metazoa > Chordata > Mammalia > Artiodactyla > Bovidae > Bison > Bison bison. Next base: position 2,954,581 of record NW_011494738.1, on the reverse strand, counting down.
AGCCAGAACACACCTTCACACACACACACACATGAAAATTTAAAGTGGCTTAAAGGCCTAAATGTAAGGTAAGAAATGACAAGACTCCTAGAAGAAAATATAGGCAAAACATTCTCTGACATAAATCATACCAATGTTTTAGGTCAGTCTCCCAAGGTAACAGAAATAAAAGCAAAAATAAACAAATGGGACCTAATCTAAATTTGTATAGCAAAGGAAAGCATCAACAAAATGAAAAGCAATCTGAGAGAAAATATTTGCAAGTGACCCACAAGGTCTTAATTTCCAAAATATACAAACAGCTAATAAAATAAATTTTTAAAAAAAACAACTGAAAAAGGAACAGAAGATATAAATAGGCATTTCTCCCAAAAAGACAAAGATGGTCGATGGGTACACGAAAAGATGCTTATCATCACTAATTATTAAAGAAATACAAATCAACACTACAATGAGGTACCACTTTACACATGTCAGAATGGCTATCATTAAAAAATCTACAAATAATATACACCAAAGAGGGTGTAAAGAAAAAGAAACCCTCTTACACTGTTGGTGGGAATACAAATTGGTCAAGCCACTACTAACGATAGTATGGAGGTTCCTCAAAAAACTAAAAACAACAGGTAGTCCTAAGATGGCAGAGGAATAAGACAGGGAGACCACTTTCTCCCCCACAAATTCATCAAAAGAACATTTAAACGCTGAGTAAATTCCACAAAACAACTTCTGAATGCCAGCAGAGGACATCAGGCACCCAGAAAAGCAGCCCA
>NW_011494738.1:2948908-2953708 GCF_000754665.1 Bison bison bison | reverse complement strand
CCTGACTCCAGGGAACATTAATTGACAGAAGCTCATCAAACGCCTTCATACCTACACTGAAACCAAGCACCACCCAAGGGCCAACAAGTTCCAGAGCAAGACATACCACGCAAATTCTCCAGCAACACAGGAACACACCCCTCAGCTTCAATATACAATCTGCCCAAAGTTACTCCAAAACCAATGACATCTCATAACTCATTACTGGACACTTTATTGCACTCCAGAGAGAAGAAATCCAGCTCCACCCACCAGAACACTGACACAAGCTTCTCTAACCAAGAAACCTTGACAAGCCACCTGTACAACCCCACCCACAGAGAGGAAACTCCACAATAAAGTGAACTCCACAAATTGCCAGAATACAGAAAGGACACCCCAAACTCAGCAATATAAATAAGATGAAGAGACAGAGGAATACCCAGCAGAAAAATGAACAGGATAAATGCCCACAAAACCAAACAAAAGAGGAAGAGATAGGGAATCTACCTGATAAAGAATTCTGAATAATGATAGTGAAAATGATCCAAAATCTTGAAATCAAAATAGAATCACAGATAAATAGCCTGGAGACAAGGATTGAGAAGATGCAAGAAAGGTTTAACAAGGACCTAGAAGAAATAAAAAAAGAGTCAATATATAATGAATAATGCAATAAGTGAGATCAAAAACACTCTGGAGGCAACAAATAGAATAACAGAGGCAGAAGATAGAATTAGTGAATTAGAAGATAGAATGGTAGAAATAAATGAATCAGAGAGGAAAAAAGAAAAACGAATTAAAAGAAATGAGGACAATCTCAGAGGCCTCCAGGACAGTGTTAAACACCCCAACATTCAAATCATAGGAGTCCAGGAAGAAGACAAAAAGAAAGACCATGAGAAAATAGTTGAGGAGATAATAGTTGAAAACTTCCCTAAAATGGGGAAGGAAATAATTACCCAAGTCCAAAAACCCAGAGAGTCCCAAACAGGATAAACCCAAGGTGAAACACCCCAAGACACATATTAATCAAATTAACAAAGATCAAACACAAAGAACAAATATTAAAAGCAGCAAGGGAAAAACAACAAATAATACACAAGGGAATTCCCATAAGGATAAAAGCTGATCTTTCAATAGAAACTCTTCAGGCCAGGAGGGAATGGCAAGACATACTTAAATTGATGAAAGAAAATAACCTACAGCCCAGATTACTGTACCCAGCAAGGATCTCATTCAAATATGAAGAAGAAATCAAAAGCTTTACAGACAAGCAAAAGCTCAGATAATTCAGCACCACCAAACCAGCTCTCCAACAAATGCTAAAGGATATTCTCTAGACAGGAAACACAGAAAGGGTGTATAAACTCGAACCCAAAACAATAAAGCAAATGGCAACGGGATCATACTTATCAGTAATTACCTTAAACATAAATGGGTTGAATGCCCCAACCAAAAGACAAAGACTGGCTGAACAGATACAAAAACAAGACCCCTACATATGTTGTCTACAGGAGACCCACCTCAAAACAAGGGACACATACAGACTGAAAGTGAAGGGCTGGAAAAAGATTTTCCATGCAAATAGAGACCAAAAGAAAGCAGGAGTAGCAATATTCATATCAGATAAAATAGACTTTAAAACAAAGGCTGTGAAAAGAGACAAAGAAGGACACTACTTAACGATCAAAGGATCAATCCAAGAAGAAGATATAACAATTATAAATATATATGCACCCAACATAGGAGCACTGCAATATGTAAGACACATGCTAACAAGTATGAAAGGGGAAATTAACAATAACACAATAATAGTGGGAGACTTTAATACCCCACTCACACCTATGGATAGATCCACTAAACAGAAAATTAACAAGGAAAACACAAACTTTAAATGATACAATAGACCAGTTAGACCTAATTGATATCTATGGGACATTTCACCCCAAAACAATGACATTCACCTTTTTCTTAAGCACACACAGAACCATCTCCAGGATAGATCACATCCTGGGCCGTAAATCTAGCCTTGGTAAATTCAAAAAACTTGAAATCATTCCAAGCATCTTTTCTGACCACAATGCAATAAGATTAGATCTTAATTACAGGAGAAAAACTATTAAAAATTCCAACATATGGAGGCTGAACAACACGCTGCTGAATAACCAAAAATCACAGAAAAAATCAAAAAAGAAATCAAAATATGCATAGAAACGAATGAAAATGAAAACACAACAACCCAAAACCTGTGGGACACTGTAAAAGCAGTGCTAAGGGGAAAGTTCATAGCAATACAGGCATACCTCAAGAAAGAAGAAAAAAGTCAAATAAATAACCTAACTCTACACCTAAAGCAACTAGAAAAGGAGACAGCAAAAGAGACGCAGATGTATATAATAGTCTTTGGACTCGGTGTTGGGGGGAGGGGGCATGATTTGGGAGAATGGCATTGTAACATGTATAATATCATATAAGAAATGAATCTCCAGTCCAGGTCTGATGCAGGATACAGGATGCTTGGGGCTGGGGCACTGGGATGACCCAGAGGGATGGTATGGGGAGGGAGGTGGGAGGGGGGTTCAGGATGGGGAACACGTGTACACCCGTGGCAGATTCATGTTGATGTATGGCAAAACCAATACAATATTGTACAGTAATTAGCCTCTAATTAAAATAAATAAATTTAAATTAAAAAAAAGAGAAGAGGAAGAAATGAAGAACCCCAGGGTTAGTAGAAGAAATCTTAAAAATTAGGGCAGAAATGAATGCAAAGGAAACAAAAGAGACCATAGCAAAAATCAACAAAGCCAAAAGCTGTTTCTTCAAAAGGATAAATAAAATTGACAAACCAGACTCAAAATTAGCCAGACTCATCAAGAAACAAAGGGAGAAAAATCAAATCAATAAAATTAGAAATGAAAATGGAGAGATCACAACAGACAACACAGAAATACAAAGGATCATAAGAGACTACTATCAGCAATTATATGCCAATAAAATGGACAACGTGGAAGAAATGGACAAATTCTTAGAAAAGTACAACTTTCCAAAACTGAACCAGGAAGAAATAGAAAATCTTAACAGACCCATCACAAGCACGGAAATTAAAACTGTAATCAGAAATCTTCCAGCAAACAAAAGCCCAGGTCCAGACGGCTTCACAGCTGAATTCTACCAAAAATTTAGAGAAGAGCGAACACCTATCCTCGGAGAAGGCGATGGCACCCGACTCCAGTACTCTTGCCTGGAAAATCCCATGGATGGAGGAGCCTGGTGGGCTGCAGTCCATGGGGTTGCAAAGAGTCGGACACGACTGAGTGACTTCTCTTTCACTTTTCACTTTTATGTATTGAAGAAGGAAATGGCAACCCACTCCAGTGTTCTTGCCTGGAGAATCCCAGGGACGGGGGACTCTGGTGGGCTTCCGTCTATGGGGTCACACAGAGTCGGACATGAGAAGCGACTTAGCAGCAGCAGCAGCAGCAACACCTATCCTACTCAATCTCTTCCAGAAAATTGCAGAGGAAGGTAAACTTCCAAACTCATTCTATGAGGCCACCATCACCCTAATACCAAAACCTGACAAAGATCCCACAAAAAAAGAAAACTACAGGCCAATATCACTGATGAACATAGATGCAAAAATCCTTAATAAAATTCTAGCAAACAGAATCCAACAACATATTAAAAAGATCATATACCATGACCAAGTGGGCTTTATCCCAGGGATGCAAGGATTCTTCAATATCCTCAAATCAATCAATGTAATACAACACATTAACAAATTGAAAAATAAAAGCCATATGATTATCTCAATAGATGCAGAGAAAGCCTTTGACAAAATTCAACATCCATTTATGATAAAAACTCTCCAGAACTCAGGAATAGAAGGAACATACCTCAACATAATAAAAGCTATATATGACAAACCCACAGCAAACATTATCCTCAATGGTGAAAAATTGAAAGCATTTCCCCTAAAGTCAGGAAAAAGACAAAAGTGCCCACTTTCACCACTACTATTCAACATAGTTTTGGAAGTTTTGGCCACAGCAATCAGAGCAGAAAAAGAAATAAAAGGAATCCAAATTGGAAAGGAAGAAGTAAAACTCACTGTTTGCAGATGACATGATCTTCTACATAGAAAACCCTAAAGACTCCACCAGAAAATTACTAGAGCTAATCAATGAATATAGTAAAATTTCAGGATATAAAATCAACACACAGAAATCCCTTGCATTCCTATACACTAATAATGAGAAAACAGAAAGAGAAATTAAGGAAACAATTCCATTCACCATTGCAACGGAAAGAATATTTAGGAATATATCTACCTAAAGAAACTAAAGACCTATATATAGAAAACTATAAAACACTGGTGAAAGAAATCAAAGAGGACACTAATAGATGGAGAAATATACCATGTTCATGGATCGGAAGAATCAATATAGTGAAAGTGAGTATACTACCCAAAGCAATTTATATATTCAATGCAATCCCTATCAAGCTACCAACGGTATTTTTCACAGAGATAGAACACATAATTTCACAATTTGTATGGAAATACAAAAAACCTCGAATAGCCAAAGCAATCTTGAGAAAGAAGAATGGAACTGGAGGAATCAACCTGCCTGACTTCATGATTTGAAATGCAAATCAAAGCCACAGTCATCACTGGCACAAAGACAGATATATAGATCAATGGAACAAAATAGAAAGCCCAGAGATAAATCCAAGCACCTACGGACACCTTATCTTTGACAAAGGAGGCAAGAATATACAATGGATTAAAGACAATCTCTTTAACAAGTGGTGCTG
>NW_011494738.1:2948100-2948673 GCF_000754665.1 Bison bison bison | reverse complement strand
TTCAGAATGGGAGAAAATAATAGCAAATGAAGCAACGGACAAACAACTAATCTCAAAAATATACAAGCAACTCCTGCAGCTCAATTCCAAAAAAAATAAACTACCCAATCAAAAAATGGGCCAAAGAACTAAATAGACATTTTTCCAAGAAGATATACAGATGGCTAACAAACACATGAAAAGATGCTCAACATCACTCATTATCAGAGAAATGCAAATCAAAACCAAAATGAGGTATCATTTCACGCCAGTCAGAATGGCTGTAATCCAAAAGTCTACAAGCAATAAATGCTGGAGAGGGTGTGGAGAAAAGGGAACCCTCTTACACTCTTGGTGGGAATGCAAACTAGTACAGCCAGTATGGAGAACAGTGTGGAGATTCCTTAAAAAACTGGAAATAGAACTGCCTTATGACCCAGCAATCCCGCTGCTGGGCATACACACCGAGGAAACTAGAATTGGAAGAGACATGTGTACCCCAATGTTCATCGCAGCACTGTTCATAATAGCCAGGACATGGAAGCAACCTAGATGTCCATGAGCAGATGAATGGATAAGAAAGCTGTGGTACAT
>NW_011494738.1:2927064-2947545 GCF_000754665.1 Bison bison bison | reverse complement strand
GCCATTAAAAAGAATACATTTGAATCAGTTCTAATGAGGTGGATGAAACTGGAGCCTATTATACAGAGTGAAGTAAGCCAGAAAGAAAGACACCAATACAGTATAGTAACGCATATATATGGAATTTAGAAAGATGGTAACGATAACCCTGTATGTGAGACAGCAAGACAGACAAAGATGTATAGAACAGTCTTTTGGACTCTGTGGGAGAGGGAGAGGGTGGGATGATTTGGGAGAATGGCATTGAAATATGTATAATATCATATATGAAACGAATCGCCAGCCCAGGTTCGATGCATGAAACTGGATGCTTGGGGCTGGTGCACTGAGACGACCCAGAGGGATGGTATGGATAGGAAGGTGGGAAGGGGGTTCAGGATGGGGAACACATGTATACCTGTGGCAAATTCATGTTGATGTACGGCAAAACCAATATTGTAAAGTAATTAACCTCCAATTAAAATAAATAAATTTATATTTTTAAAAAAAAAACCCTTAAAAACAGAGTTGCCATATGATCCTGCAATCCCATTCCTGGGCACATACCCAGACAAAACTTTAACTCAAAAAGATACATGCACTTCTATGTTCACAGCAGCACTATTTACAACAGCCAAGACATGAAAACAACCTAAACACCCATGGACAGATGAATGGATAAAGAAGATGTTTTGTGTATGTGTGTGCGTGAGTGTATATACACAAATATATATATACACATACACACTGAAATATTAAGCAGCTATTTTAAAATGAAATAATGCAGTTTGCAACAACATAGATGGACCTAAAGATTATCATACTAAACAAAGTCAGAAAGAGAAAGACAAATACCATATGATATCACTTGTATGTGGAATCTAAAATATGAAACAAATGAACTTATCTACAAAACAGAAACAGACTCACAGACATAGAAACAGATTTGTGGTTGCCAAGTGGTGGGGGAAGGGAGATTGGGATTAGCAGATGCTAATACATATATATATATATTTAACTGATTTATATATATATAAAACTGAGTCACTCTGCTGTACAGCAGAAATTAAAACATTGTGAATCAACTATACTTCAATAAATTTTAAAATTCACTAAGAATCTAGATCTCATGTTTAATATGCAATACACTATTGTTGACTCTAAGTACAATGTTGTATAGCAAATTTCTAAAAAGTATTCATCTTGCTTAACTAAAACTTCATGCTCATTGCCTAGTATTAGTAACTTCCCATTTCCCCTTCCCCGCTCCACCCTTGGCAATCAACATTCCACTATTTATTTCTATGAATTTGACTATTTCAGAGACCTCATATAAATGGAATCATGTAGTCCTTGTCCTTCTGTGACTAACTTATTGCAGTTAGCATACTTCCTCAAGATGCATCCATGTTGTTACATACTGCAAAATCTCCTTTTTTAAGGCCAAATATTTTTCTATTATTTTCTTTATCCATTCACCTGACAATGGATATTTATGCTGTTTTCACATCTTGGCCCTTGTGAATATTACTTTAATGAATTTGCAAGGGCCAATCATCTCTTTGAGATTCTGATTTCTGTCTTTTATGGATAAACACTCAGAAGTGAGATTGATATATATGTTAGTTCTATTTTTGATTTTTTGATGCACCTCTATCCTCCATAACAGCTGCACCATTTTTCATTCCCATCAAAGTGGCCAAGGGTTCTAATTTCTCCACATGCTTGCCAACACTTGTGTTTTATTTCTTTGATAATAGCTGACAGGTAGAAGCTGGTGTCTCCTTGTGGTTTTGATTTGTAGGTTTCTGATGACTAGTTACCTTGAGCATTGTTTCATATACATATTGACCATTTGTATATCTTCTTTAGAGAAATGTCTATTCAAGTTCTGAGCTCAATTTTTAATCTGGTTGTCAGGGGGGTTTTGCCATTGAATTGTAGGGCTTTCTCACACACTCTTTTGCCCATCTCACTCCATCTTTCTCTTCATTTTCTTTAACTTTAATCAGTTTTTAATTCTAACGCTTGGCAGCCAATGCAAAAGTATTTATAACCCATTCACACAAACCAGAACTTCACACAGACCATGGATTATAATTGGGTTGATGTCCTGATGAGACAAATACAAATGTGTTACCCCTACCAGACTATTTGAAACTCTCCTCCTCACACAGGAATCACAGTGGTCCCTGGTCCCAGAGGCAGAGTATATTATCACAGGGGATAATAACAGGAGATATATTTTAGATGCTTGAGATCACCTATTTAGCACACACTCTTGAGTTCATCTTGGAAAAATTTTAAACATGGTGTCTGTCATTTTACCTCTACAGCTTCAATCCTTTGAACCTTCAAGAGCCCACTCATTAAGAATGCACATAGATTTTGAAATCCCTCTGCCTTACTGTATTTGGGCTGCTTTAACAGAATACCACAGACTGGGTGGCTTGTAAACAACAGAAATGTATTTCTCACAGTTTTGGAAGCTGGGAAGTCTGGAGATTAAATGTACTGCCAGATCTGGCATCTGGTGTGTGCCCACTTCCTAATTTATGGATGGCTGTCTTCTCACTGTATCCTCAGATGACTAGGTCTCCCTCATGTCTCTTTTGTAAGGGCATGAAGCTCATTCATAAGGGTTCGACCCTATGACCTCATCACCTCCCAATACCCCACCTTCTATTATCATCACATTAGCAATTAGGTTTCAACATACGAATTTTAGGGAGACACAAAGAGTCTGTAAGAACTCTTTCTTGAACTTTGGAGTTGATCAGTTAAACTGGGATGAAGTAATGGTGAAAATAAATGGGAAAAGAGCACAAGTGAAAGATAAAGAGATTCTGTTAAAGGAAGTTAGAGATCTACCACCTACCCTGATTTCAGAGCAGCTCTAGCAGCCATCTTTGAATTCCAGTGCTAGTGTTCAGACCTGCTCAGTGGGAACGCTGCCCAGCTAGACAGCCTGGAAGACCAGGCTTGCAACCTGTGGGCCACACTGAAAGCCTCTGAATGTCAGAAAATCCACTGGAGCAACCAGCTCTCCCCCAGCAATGAAGTTGCCTCTCTGGGACCAATCATAACTTCACAGAAGGAAAGTAACCCAACTCTAAAGAAAAAAGTGTTTCTTGAAACCTGAACATTTGAGTCACAACAAGCATCTGACCCAGTTCTGCAGACATGAATTCTTGCTGCCAGCAAAAACAGTAGACTGAAAGCAGTCATTTGGACTGCTGTAGAAAAAAAATCATTACTCAACAACACAATCACATTCCTGAGGGGCATATCTATGCCAAAATAAGGTGCATGAAGAAATCCACTAAGAAAGGATGGAGAGAGGAGATATGAAAGGATAGCTTATAATCCTGGAAATGAGAACTACTGTGGGGCCTTGGGGGGAGTCATTTCACATTTCAAGACACGTTTCCCCTTTTGTGGAGTAAGAAAGTCAGGTGAGAAGGCTCCACCTCCTTTCCAAGCTCCAGTACCCAGCAAGGCACTGGAGGGGAAAGAAACAGGACAACAGGACCAGTAAGATTCAGACTGACCAGTGTGTATTTGTGGCTTTAAAAAAAAAAAAAATTACAGCTCGAGACCTAGTCTAGCCAAAAGGCAGAAGACAGCCAGACAGAAAGCACAAATGGGACATCGATCCAAAAAGGTCACAGACAAGCCATTCTGGATCTCGGCCCCAGACTCAGCCATCCACCAAGATATTTAAGAGGATGTCTCCAAGAGTCCAGCTGCTTTTAAACCAGCGTCTCCACTTCAAATGGCAAAATAATTCCATCTGACCATTCCCTTTGTAGTGAGGGGTTATAGCTATAAACCTGCCAGCACCCTGGCGTTGCTGGCATTTACACTGCAAGGTCACTGGCCTGTGAAATACATTCTGTAGTGTTGATGAAAACAAGACAAACTACAGAGGTCGATGTGTGGTCCAAGACCCAGGGTCAGATCCCAGGGTCTCATACACTCCGCCACTCCCTGCTCTCAGTTGAAGGCAGTAATGTTAAACGGTCTGGAGGATTTTCTCTGCTCCTATTCTTAATAGCTTAAGGAATTAATTGGACTCTCCTCAGAAGAACTGTTCTCAAATGAAAATAACAGACAGAGCCAAAACCTATAAAAAAAAAAAAAATGGTTCTCAAACTCCAGTGAGCATCAAAACTACCTGGAGGGCTTGTTAAATCACAGATTGCTGGGCCCCAGCTCCAGAGTTTCTTTCAGAAGGACTGGGGTGGAGCCCAAGAATTTGGGTACTGATGCTGCTAGTCTGGGGACCACACTTTGAGAACAACTGCTTGAAATAATTTTCTTTTCTTGGCTTGGGTAAATTTAATTCTTGACCCATCAATGGCAATAATATTTGACATTTATCAAGGATTTACTATGTGCTAGACAGAAAGTGCTAAGTGATTTACTCACAGAAATCATGTTATTTATTCCTGATACTAGCTCTTTGAGGTATTGGTTATTATTTCTTTTTCACAAGTAAGGAAGCCAAAGTTTAAGGAGATTGTGAAGAGAATAGCAGAAGAGAGGCCAAGTCCCATGGTGATCTCTGAGGAAACTGAGGTATCAAGTAGAATACCAAAAGGGTTTGCATTTGGAATCTGAAAAATCACAACTAAGCAAGCAGGAAATGAAAGAGACAAGGAAAAATAGAAGTCCCAGTGAAAAATGTCTGGGCCTTCACTGGAAATGAGCCAACAGATTCAAAACCAAAAGCCATCACTACCTCCAACTGTATTCCCAGTATCTAGGACAGAGTTCTCACATCCTACAGCCTTTGAGGTCGAACAGATGACGGTGCAATTGTCACTGCTGCTGTTATTGTTAGAGTCAATATTATAATTATGCATCTGGTTGTCTCCAGATGATACCACATTCCTTAAAACCCTCTTAAGGTTTAGGTTGTTATGATTTTTTAAATTTTTTTCTCACACTCCATGTACTTCAGAAGCAAAAGTTAGGGTATGTGTGTGAGAGTAATGCTAGGGACTTCACACAATATAAGTTTTTTCTTGCTCCTATAAAGTCCAAACTAGCTACCAAAAGCAGCAAATACTCAGGACCCCAGGATCCTTCTATTCAGTGACTGGGCATCCCCCAGGGTTCCTCCAGGATGCTCTATCTCCATCAAGCAGACAGCAGGAGAGAGAGAATGGAGCATTGCACATAGAAGGCTTCTATGGGACAGGATTGAAGTGCTGAGCATAGTTCCATCCTAATTCTGTGGACCAGAACTACATCACTTGACCACTCTTAATGACAGAGAAGGCTAAGAAATAGTGTTTGTATGCCCAGGAAGAAGCACTACCAGGATCAGTGTGTATCTGGGTCATGTTTGTCACAGGAATTGCTTCCAGATCATTTGTCATCTTTCTTCCTTCAGTCCAAAACACTTCGAGTCATCAGCTGCAGACTTTCTCACACCCCTATGAGCCTCTCAGGAACTCCCCTTCATTTACCAGTGGATTTAGCACCTAGTTTATTGTCTACTTCACCATCAATCTTGACATCGTCAATATCTCCAAGGATGAGCCATTCACCATCACAGCCTCTCTGTTTCTTGACTTCCTCGCCTCTAGCAAGTTTGATTTTTTTCCCCCTATCTCACCTCACCTCTACCTCTCCCACCAATCTTAGTGGAACCACTTGCAGGAATTTCCAGTTCCTGCCCACCAACCACCATCATTTATCCTTCCAGTGTACTCGTATTATTCCTACTGCAAGACTGCTTGACTTCATTAAAAACACCAACCCACTGATCTCAACAATGTTGACCACTCTCACCCCCTTACCTCCTCATTCTCTAGGTAACTCAGCTTAGCATTTAAATAATCACTCCTCTAAAAACACAGTATTTCCCTGATCCTCATCCGTTATACCCCATTAATGATCACCACCTCCAAAAACTCCAGACTGGCTATCCTGTACCTGCTGCCTCTCCCAGGCTTGCTCCCAATCAGCTAAACATCTTATTCACAAATATTTCAGTGCTTCTCCAAACCATTTCTGCATCCACTTAAAGTCAGACTAGGCAAACAGGTAGCTAACTACAGCCCATCTGAGCCAAATTCAGCTCAATGCCTGTTTGTATAAAGTTTTTTGAAGCACAGCCCCACTCCCTGGGTAAAAAGTTTCTATGGCTACTTTAGTGCTACAACAACAGAGGTGAGTAGTTTTGACAGAGACTGTATGGCCACAAAGCATAAATTATTTACTGTCTGGCCTTTTACAGAAAAATACTTACCAATTCCTTGTTTACTCTCATGTTCAGTGTCATCTGAGTTTTAATGGCCATAAAATGTGCCATATATTTTGAAAGGTTTTTCTTTTATTAAAGGATGGTAATTTTTAATTGCTTGAATTATTTATAATATTCAATTATCTGTAAAAATAATTGATAGAGCCCTGATGCCACAATATGACTATACATATTTATGTGTGCTAATTCACTTTACATTTTTTGATGACCTTAAATCACTATCCTATTGGAACTTAAAATAGTCCTGTAACGAGGGAGGGGCAGCTATTACTGACTTGATATTAACAATGAGAGAAGAAGCGAACTGAGGCAAGGAGATTAAATGACAGCCCATCAGATAACTGCACCTGGGCTGAGATGCCAACTCCAGAGTCTGGCTCCTTGCCAGCCAGTGCTGTCTCAGCGCTGCTGCCTCTCACAGGGAGAAGGCACCTGTCCTTGTGGAAACACTGGGTCCTCTGTCCCCACAGGCACTCCTATCACAGGGCTCTGTATCAGAACACACTGGCCCCCAGCCACAGGCCAGCATGCTAACTCCTGGCACACTGCCAAAGGCCTGGGATAAATGCCTACACAAAACACCAGAGTGCAGACAGCACCACACCCAGGCTTGGCATCATTTTTCTCTATAGGAAGGTAAAATGTAATTGCCAAGGAAAAAAAAAAATCACTGCTTTCTCTGAATAGTAACCCCACCAACTACACAAGTGAAGGGTAAACTGTTTTATCAGTTTCCCTAGCTTCCTGAGTCCTCGTCACACTTTCTCACATATATCTTCCTCCAAAGTGGGATGAAAGCTGAACTTCAGGTGTATTTATGGCTCACCTAGAACAACATCAGCTGAAGACTTCTAATTGCTTTGATAGTGAGCAATAGAACTGGGATTATGTGATTATGTTTAACACATAAATCTTAAATTGAGAGACAAAAAAAAAAAAAAAAATGACCGTGCATGACTTCCATGGAAGGTCATTTAGCAGCAGCAAAATCTGGCTTCAGAGCCAGCCATCCAGCCTCAGACACCCACTATGTCTCCTACCTGCTTGAGTGAAGAGTGCTCACGGTTCCTCCCTGGCCGTAATCCGCAGGGACTCATTCAGCCATGTGTGCTGGTCTGCCATCATTCAGCTCACTGATCCCAGTGCAGAGTCCATGCATATTGCGTGCAGCTGAGCCACTCTGGGGAGAGCCTCTGCCTGTGTAAATCAATAGACGGGATTCTTAACCACATGTCACTCTCCCATTTGACAAAAGCACAACCTGAGCAGAGCTCCCCGCAAGCCAGCCTGTCCCAGCCTTCATCTCAATACCTCTTCTCCCTCAAACCCAGCCCTTCATCATTAACATCAACCTGCCCTTCAGGATGTCACAGGGCAAGGGGCTGAACTAGATCAACCCTCCAACATGTTCCTAAAACAACTGGGATAGGAACTAAATACTTCCTAGGAGAACTTCCTATTGCAAACTGCAAATTGGAATAGATGTGCAATGAACACTAAAACTGCAAACCAAAGTCAAAAAAGCTAGCTATATGAACACTGTACCCAAATTACTTCTCTTATCTGTGTCCTTTTGCCCATCCTATCAAGGAGTCTAATATCTTGAAAGCAGGAACAATACCTTACCTTTTAGTAGAAGCTCCAGCCCTAACACAAGCCCTGACGTTTAAGAGACACTCAATACTAGTTTAATTAATATTGTTAGATTGCAGAGGGTTCGGAATTTGTATTGTCTTTGGAGTCACAGCTGAACGTCACTGGTATATGACCAAAATGTAATATTAGACAACGTCGACTTTACCTAGATGGATCATTCTAGCTGAAAGTCCAATTTGTAATAATACCTTTATCCTATCTCAAAAGCTACTAGAAGCAGCAATCATACTTAAAATGTTCCATGAAGAAATGTGTTGACAGCTTTTTAGTACTTTTTTCAGTGTGTGATTTTTTTTTTTTTTTAATATAGGACATAGCTGAAAATAAAGCACTTTTTATACTACAGAGCTCAACCAACTAGACTGGCTTTCCAGTAATCCTATCAGGCAATTCCAGTTGTTCTCATATGGAATCTAAAAGGACAGAGTCATCACAAGCTTGAGAGTGGCCAGCCCAGGTCACACAGAAGCTCGTAAGCCAGTCTGCAAATAGAAACAAGAATTCCTGGTGGTGGTGTTTGAGGCTTCCATACTGAAAGTTTTAGTCGCTCAGTCATATCTGGCTCTTTGGGACCCCATGGACTGTAGCTCACCAGGCTCCTTTGTCTATGGAATTCTCCAGGCAAGAATACTGGAGTGGGTTGCTATTCCCTTTTCCAGGGGATCTTCCTGACCCAGAGATCGATTTTTACCATCTAAGCCACCAGGGAAGCCTCTACACACTGAAAGACACTGTTTCTGAAATGGTCTTTATAGACCACTTTGCTGGGATACTATCTTTGTCCTTGAAGAAGTGGCTTCTTACAAAAGCACCACTAATGATGTTGAGAATCCTGAAAATTCTAAGGTGTCAGTTCAGAAAGGTAGATCTTATAAATGGGCACATCTTATAAACGAACATTACAACTCAAGCCACAGATTAAACATTAATAGCAATGTATAAAAAAGGCCCAGAGGAGGACAGACTAGTTAGACTGTCCCTAATAAGAGACAGATACACATTTGTATTGTCCATGTATTCATTTTTTAGTAAGATTCCAAACCCCACTAAGCACAGTTTATAGTAAATCAAAAAGGAAAAGAAAAGAATTACTGCATACATTTTCACATCCTTCATAAGATACAGAAGAGTGTTTTTGTCTGACTTGTTTTTGCTATGTTATTCCTAGTCTACTTTAATAAGAAAGTTTCAGTCTGATCTAATTCAAAATCTCCATGGCATCCTCTCCATAACTTCACTCGTCTCTTTAATGACTAGGAGTTAGAAAAGGGCTCTTTAAATCAGGGTTACTTGTTACTTCAAGTAGTTAACAGCTTTTTTAAATGAATCTGGGCATAGTCTCTTGATACTCCCAGAAAATTATTTTTCAAGGCAAAAAGTTACCTGTTTTATCATGAACACTAAACATTTCTGTGATCCTATAGGGAAAGAAAAAGCTAGAATTGAATATGTTTCTAGAAATATTCTGAATCCTTGCAAGCATATGTTACATCCATTATAGATAAAACTCCTTCTGGGTCATGTCTCTGGCGATAAATGAGTGGTTTCTTGTGTATAAGCACGGGTACTGAAGGCCAGCTGGTACAATGCCCTCTGTGGAAATTTTTAATCAAATCTTGCACACAACCAGGGCTACAGAGGTGATCTTATTTCTTCTCAGAGAAGCAGCTCTGTTTCAATTAGTATCTCAATATCAGGAAACACTGCCAGAAAATCACATAATCAAAAGGGAAAAAATTTTTAAGGACTTAACCAGTTCAAAAAAAAAATGGAAGTTAGGTAATTAAAGATTAAAAATACTCTGAAATCTTAATGTGGCCGTATAAACATGCCTCATGATACCATGGCAACATGCTCTCTTTTTTTAATGAAATTGATTAATTAGCCTGTGAGCTTGAAAAATGTCAGAGCAAAAGGATTGAAAATGCCTCACTCCAAGCTAACAGCTTACCTCACCTCTTCCTTCCTGAGCATGTCAGTCAGAAACACTAGAGGTTGATCTGTGGAAGAAATCTCCAACTACTGCTCTGTTTTAAATGCATGAAGAATGTGAAGGCTTCAATAGCATGCATCACAAATCAGCTCTGAAGATCCATAGATGAGAGAGTCTCAGATACATAAAGGTCAAACAAACCACACCATTGGACTGGGGCACCAGTGCACAGAGAGAAATAGGAAAGTAGCTTTGCAAATAGAACCCACTAGAAACAAATGTATGTATGTTTCTGTGTGTATGATATAGCAATGAAGTAAAGAGATCATTTCCACAACTCATAAAGGAAATTTCATGTTATAGTCATATTTCATGTGTATCTATAAAGATAAATAGATGCAAATATATTGGCATATTTTTACATATACTATAAATCTCTAGGAGTTACTAAGGAGAGGAGCAAAATTAAATGCTAGACTTTCCTGCTCCTTCAGGGTTAAGGAGGTCATATTCTTTTTTGGAAGCAAAAATGAGGACTATGTTACAAGACCAAGCCTAGTCACAATAAATACACAGATTACTGGCCACCTCTGTCTTATTTTAGTATCACTGTCTCACTCACATAAAAATAAAGACACCTCCACACAACACCTCTCTACTGCACAAGGACTAGAAATTTCTGTCATTAGATCAGAACTATTTGCATTTTGGTCCAGACAACTCTTTGTTGGAGACATTCCTGTACATAGTCAATGTTTAGCAGATTTCCTATAATGGCTTCTACCCTCTAGATGCTGGTAACATTCCCCAACTGCGACAACCCAAATCGTCTGCAGACATAGCCAAATGTCCCTTGTTCAGGGAGGTGGGTGAGGGACAAAACTCCCCTCCACTGAAAATTCCTGCATTAGAATAATCAGTGAGTAAAAAAACAAAAAAAAAAAAGGAGGGGGGGCAGAATAGAGCACTATCTCTCATGGAAATCAGTGCAGACCACCCAAATGAGAACAAACAGAGGCTATTTATTCAGAGCTTGCTACAGCAAGGGAGTCAGCCACCATCTTCTGTAACTGGCAGAGACTCAGAGGCAGGCAGAGTAGTGGAAAGGCTTTATAGAGAAAACAAGAGGAGAAAAAAAAAAAAGGAAGGTTTCAGCAGTGCGCTGGTGGGCGGTTGTTGGCGTGAGGAAGCTGGAGGCAGGGCACCTCATGTGATTGTTTTGGAAGCGTATTTGGCTTTTTCTGTTGGCCCTGAGTTGGACATGAAGGCAAAAACCAGGGAAGCTGGCTTAAAACAGTGCAACTATACTATGCAACAGTTCTGTAGATTAAAAGTCTGACGGCTGCAGTCAAGCATCAGCAGGCCATGTTCCTTCTGGAGACTCAGAAGTTATCTTTTAACCTTTTCCAACTTCTAGAGGCTGCTCCCATTTCTTGACTCACAGACACCTTCCTCCATCTTCAAAGCCAGCAATGTTACATCTCCCTCTGATTCTCCTCGTCTGTATCTCTAACAATTTTAAGCACCCTTGTGATTACATTGGACCCACCTGAATAACCCAGGCTACTCTCTATTTTTAGGTCAGCTCTCTTGAAATCTTGCTTTACTAATTAATAACTTAATTATAAATTAATTCTATCCAAAACCCTAACTCCCTTTTTCTAGCCAGCATAATATAGTGATGGCTCCAAGGATCAGGATAGACATCTTTGGGGGTCACTGTTTTTCCTAAAACATCATTCAATGACAAAGTGTGATCCCTGGACCAGCAGTATCAGCATCACCTGGGAATTTGTTAGAAAAGCAAATTCTGAGGGCCCACCCTGGACCTACTGAGAAAAAGCTCTGTGGGTGGGTTCCAGCAACCTTGTTTAACAAGCCTTCTAGGTGATGCATTTTCAAGGTTGAGAAACACTAATCTATACTCCTCTTTTCCACTCTAAGATTGCGTGGTCTATATGAGGCCTTTGGGAACAATTTAATTCCTTAGAAATATGCTGTTTACCAGAGTAATCTTCCCAAAATGTAAATTCTACTTACATCACTCCTCTACTAATAATCCTTAAATGCATCTCTCCCCAGATCTCATTGGCTAAACTCCACACATGTTGGCATGGCATGAAAGCTCCTTCCTCGTCTCATCTCTGCACATCTCTCCCCCTCCTCTCTCTCCTCTCCACCACCCTCACCAAGCTTCTTGCAGTGCTGGGCTCTTTCATGTATTTGATGCCTTCTCACATGCTGTTGGAGAAGGAAATGGCAACCTACTCCAGTGTTCTTGCCTGGAGAATCCCAGGGATGGCAGAGCCTGGTGGGATGCCGTCTATGGGGTCGCACAGAGTCGGACACAACTGAATCAACTTAGCAGCAGCAGCACACATGCTTTCTTCCCTCTCCCTGAAAAGATCAGCCTCTTTACTAGCAAACTCCACCTCCTCCCTCATAATGTTACTTCCTCCAAAACACTGCCTTGATCTTCATGGGAAGTTGAGGGTTGTGTCTCCTGTGGCCCATGGTCTCCTGCATAAACTTCTACATAGAGCTTTCATGGGATTGAGTTTACATGTCTGTCTGTCACCCTAGACTCTGAGGCTTTCATGTGCCAGGATAAGCTGGCACAATGGTAACCCAGAATAAACAGAGGGCTAGGAACATAAGATTCTTTGTGAATGTCTAAGTGTATAAACAGATGGTAACATTTAATGAAGCATTCTTCCATTCAAATACCTGGTGATATCCTAAAAGCAACTATCATTATATAAATTTGTCCAGAAAAAAGGTTTCCTTAAGACAGATTAATATTCAACTGACTCTAGGAATAATCACCTTAATCTTCAATGGGAAGGAATCCCTCAAGGGCAAGAAAATATTGTTAAAACCTTCCTCCCACATCCCAAACTTATTTCTTCACACATCCTACTACTCCTCTCTGAAAACCATCTGGAAACTGATCAAAAAGGCATGAAACAAATAACTGGATGTGGGTCAGCTTGGCAAAGGGGTTCCACAGTTCTTCTTTATTATGTACTCCACACAAGCGGCCCCAACCTGACAGGGTGGGGTGGGGAGGAAAGGAGAAGTTAAGTCCTCAAACTGCTGTAGAAGGACCTCCTATCCTAGGCAGACACCAAGAATTACTGCCAGCTAGTCTACTGCAGAGACACTGGTGATTTCATAAGCTTCATATCACAGAAGGGTATCAAGAAGAGAGGAGGGCAAGTGGCACAGCAGGAAGCAGTTGGGCTTCTGCCCATGGGCCTACAAAGTGAGACCTGCACTTGCCCAGGTTTAGGACCAAAGAGAAAACCCAGAGTCAGCAACACAGACTCAGTGGTATAATGGACAGTGGAGCTTACCTGTCTGAAGCATGGTCCTGGAGCAACACCTCACTACTGTAGCAGACAGTGGGCACTTCCAGACTGCAGTTTTCACTCCCACTCTGCACTCCCCGGGACCAGGAGGTTAGTATAGGGGAATTGATGTCAGGTGGGCTCGTCAGTTACCAGGGAAACCAGCACAGGGTCACGCCCCTCACTGTCTTTTTGAAGAGCACAGTCACCAGCTGGGGCCTGCCTACAGCAAGTATTGGGTTGGCCAAAATATTTGTTTGGATTTTTCCATAAGATGTTAGGGAAAAACCTGAACAAGCATGTTGGTCAAGCCAGTATGTAGGAAGGTCAGTGAGGTGCAGGTGAAGGAGGCACTAGTGGAAAAGGGATGTACAGAGAGCAAGAGAACAGCCATCGTGAATGGCCTGACCACACAGAAGCAGAAAGGTTTTAAGTCAGGTCTCCAAATCAGTATCTTTCAGGTTGTGGATGATAGCTAATTAGTGGGGCATTTAACAATTTATTGACAGGACAACCTGCATTATTTTCCATAATGGAGAATATTTTTTATAGAACAGAGTATTAAAAAAATAGAATAGGTGAAAGCATACAACACATAGAAAGGGTTAAGTATTGTCAGTGAAACTTCAGTTCAGTGATTCATACCCATAAATTTGTTTGGTTCTGAGATCAAAGACTTCACTTACTGTCAAGGTCACTTCACTTACAACTCAAGGTCAATACAGTTGGAAAAACACTGCTCAAAGGGATGTTGGAGTGACGCTGGACACTCCTCACGGACAACCCTTATCTCCTCAGCTGGAAGGGATTTCACCCTGAAAAGACTGCCTACTTTGCGCAAGATAATTGGCACTTGGGGCACAGGGCTCGTGATTCACTGTTTGCATATGTGTCCTAGCTTCTCAGCTGCACCTTCAGCTCTCTGTGGAACAGAACAGCCTTCACAGTTTCCTGCCAGCCTGGCCCAGGGCCTCGCACACAAAGTAGATTTTTAATGAATATCTATGGGTTGACTGTATTATACAAACCATCGTTTATTAAGAGACTCAGGTCAAATGTTTAGAGGGGAAAAAGAAGAATTTCAAAGAAAGAGTATAAAAACTTATTAAATGTTCAGCATCCATGCCTAATTGTCCAATTATGCTGCTATATGGGGGTATATCTGACATGAAGCATTATAATAAAACCAAACTAGGGCATATGCCAAGAAGACAGTGTAGGAAGACCCTAAACTTACCTCCTCCCACTGGCATACCCAAATGACAACTACTTAGAGAGCAACTATCTATGAGAATGACCTGAATACCAGTAGAAAAGATTTTCCACAACAGAAGGTATAAAGAAGGGTCCAAACAAGATGGGTAGGAGGGGCAGAGATATAGGGTACAGTCAAGACCCACAGCCCCAGGTAGGCAACCCACAAACAGGAGAATCAGAACAATTGCAGAGGTTTTCCCAAGGAGCATGGGCTTCCCCAGTGGCTCAGTGATAAAAGAATCCACCTGCAATGCAGGAGATGCAGGTTCGATCCCTGGGTCAGAAAGATCCTCTTGAGAAGAAAATGGCAACCCACTCCCATATTCTTGCCTAGGAAATCCCATGGACAGAGGAGCTTGGCGGGCTACAGTCCATGGGGTCGCAAAGAGTCAGACACGACTTAGTGACTAAACAACAACAATTCCAAGGAGCAAGGGATCCAAGCTACAATCCGACTCCCAGCCCAGGGAAGCTGCCCTGAAAAGACTAGTCTCTGAAGGGCTTGTGTATGGGGACTTTCCTGGTGGCTCAGATGGTAAAGAGTCTGCCTGCAATACAGAAGACAGGGGTTCAATCCCTGGGTCAGGAAGATCTCCTGGAGAAGGGCGTGGCAACCCACTCCAGTATTCTTGCCTGAAAAACCCTATGGATGGAGGAGCCTGGCGGGCCACAGTCCCTATGTATGGGAGAACCAGAGGGCTGTGGAAAACAGGGATTCTGATCTTTAAGAGCACAATACAAAAGCTCACAGGCTCCAAGTTCCAGGACAGAAGTAGTAATTTGAAAAAGCCTGGGTCAGATCCACTCATGCATCTGGGATCCCCCTAGGGATCTGGGTAGCAGCCATTTGGGGGAGCTCATTCTACCACAAGGACACTGATGCTGGTAAGTGCCATTTTGGAGTGCTCTCTCCAGCCTATTTGCCCTGGGGGTCTTACCCACCCACCAGCAAGCTGGCAGTAGCCCTGAGCACCCATAGGCCCTGCAGCCAGTCATCCCAGGACCTGGCCTTGCCTGACCATTGGACCTGCAACCACTACATCAGGCAGAGCCTGGCAGCCAGCTGGGCTGGGGCCAGCCCCACCTACCAGCACACTCGCAATAGGTGGCTGTGACACAGCGAAGGAACCCATGCAGCTCACATAAGGGGCACTCTTAGAACATATGAGCTGCTGGGCCCCTAGAACTTCTCCAACATAAGGCCACTTCTCCGAGATCAGGAAAGGTAACCAGCCTACTGAATATACAGAAATAAACACAAAGAATTAGGCAAAGTGAGGAATATGTTCCAAATGAAGGAACAAGACAAAATTTCAGAAAAAAATATAAACGAAGTGAAGATAAGCAATCTAATAAAGAGTTCAAGATAATGATCATAAAGATACTCAATGAACTCAAGAATAGATGAACACACTGAGAATTTTAACAAAAATTTAGAAAATATAAAGAAGAACCAAACAGAGCTAAATATAATAGGTAAAATAAAAATATACTAGAAGTAATCAACAGTAGATCAAATGATACAGAAGAATAAATCCACAAAGTGGAAGAGAGAGTAGTGAAAAATACCCAAGCAGAACAACAGCAACAACAAAAACAAAAAGCAGGATCAAGATGGCAGAGTAGGAAGACCCTGGACTCATCTTCTTCCATGAACACACAAAACTACGACAATATACAGGGCAACATATAGAATGTTATATAGAAAATATAGAACTTATAACTTACATGTTATATGGAACATACAGAACAATATATACAGCAATACATAGAATGAGCTGAAGACCATCAGAACAGTTCTACAACCAAGGATATAAAGAAAGCACCACACTGAGACAGGTAGGAAGAAAAGAAAAGTGATCTAGTCAGAACCTACAAGACTGGTATGTGTGTGTGTGTGCTAAGTGGCTTCAGTCGTGTCCAAGACCGTATGACCCTATGGACTGCAGACTGCCAGGTTTCTCTGTCCATAGGATTCTCCAGGCAAGAATACTGGAGTGGGCTGCCATGCCCTCCTCCAGGGGATCTTCCCAATCTAGGGATTGACCTCGCCTCTGTTACATCTCCTGCATTGGCAGGAATGTTCTTTACCACTAGAACCACTTGAGAAGTCCCAAGCCTGGTGGGTCACCCCAAAGAGGAGGGGGATATCACAAACTTAGGAATCCTCCCTAACGAGCAAGGGGTTCAAACTCCACATTGGACATCCTAGCACAGGAGATCAACACTGAGAAAATGAGCCCCCCAGGCTGGTTTAGGAAACCAGTGGGCTTACTATAGGGCTGTGGGAAACTGAGACTCCACTCTTAAAGGGTGTGTATACAGAACTGCTCACTTTCAGTCCCAACACAGAGGCAGCAGATTAAAAAAGTGCCTTGTTCTCTGGCCAGTCTGCCCAGACC
The DNA here is from genome assembly GCF_000754665.1 of Bison bison bison. NCBI lineage: Eukaryota > Metazoa > Chordata > Mammalia > Artiodactyla > Bovidae > Bison > Bison bison. Next base: position 2,930,691 of record NW_011494738.1, on the reverse strand, counting down.
ACCCCAGCTTGTCCTCAACATACACTGGGCTCTGGTTGCCAATAAACTCCAGGAGAAACCACAGGTCACAACCCCCCATCCCGCTCCTGCCCCATTCCCCACAAAGCAGTGACCATCATCACATGGCTCCAGCCCCATGCCCCATGAAAAAGGCAACCATCATCACACCCCAGAAGAAGCCATGGCTTGTACCAGGCTATTTCTCCAGCTCCTGTAGCTCCATCCTGTCCTTTGCCAAGGCAGCAACGGCCAGTATGCCCTGGGAGAAGCTGTGGCTCACACTGAGCTCTGGTTCTAGCCCTTCTGGCTCCAGTCTACCCCTGGCCAGGGTGCAGCCACCTGCGTATCCCAGGAGAAGCCCAGCCCATGCCAAACTCCAGCTCTAGCCTTTTCCCTCTGTCTCAATCCTGCTCTGATAAGGCAATGCCCCAGTGCATGGTGGAAAAAGTCCCAGCCTACACTCAATTCAGATTCAACTCTCCCATCAAAGCCACTGGGCACACACAGATTACATAGGGACATGCCCACACAAGGACACACCTGCAAAACCAGGATAAGTAACCACTTCACCTAATTTCATAGAAATAAACAGAGAAAGTAAAAAGAGAGAGAAGACAGAAGAATACGTTCCAAATGAAAGAACAAGATGAAACTTCAGGGAAAAACCACTAACGAAGTGAAAACTAAATAACTGACCTAATAAAGAGTGCAAAGCAATGGTCATAAAAATGCTCACTGAACTCAGCAAAAGAATGAAGGAATTCTGTAAGAACTTCAACAAAGAACTGGAAAATATAGAAAAGAACTACTCAGAACTGAAGAATAAAATAACTGAAATGAAATATACACTAAAAGAATTAACACAGATTAGAAACATACAATCTCCCAAGTCTGAATCAGGAAGAAATAGAAAATATCAACAGACAAATTATCAGTAATAAAATTGAATCAGTAATTTTAAAACTCCCAATAAACAAAAATCATTTTCAAACTCATTTTATGAAGCCACCATTACCCTGATACTAAAACCAGACAAATACACTACTAAAACAGAAAACTACAGGCCCGTATACCTGATTAGCAAAGTGAAAAAATCCTCAAAATATTAGCCAACTGAATTCAACAATACAATAAAAGGATAATATACTATGATGACCAAATGGGATTTATTCCAGGGATGCAAGGATGGTTCAATATCTGCAAACCAATTAACATGACATACCACATTAACAAAAAGAAAGATAATCACATGATCATCTCAATACATACAGAAAAACTTTTGACGAAATTCAAAATTTTGTCAAAAAACTTTATTTATGATTAAACTCTCAATAAAGTGTATATAGAGGAAATATAACTCAACATAAAAGGACCAAAGCCAACATCATACTCAATGCTGCTGCTGCTAAGTCGCTTCAGTTGGGTCCAACTCTGTGTGACCCCATAGACGGCAGCCCACCAGGCTCCCCTATCCCTGGGATTCTCCAGGCAAGAACACTGGAGTGGGTTGCCATTTCTTTCTCCAATGCATGAAAGTGAAAAGTGAAAGTGAAAGCGCTCAGTCGTGTCCAACTCTTAGCAACCCTATGGACTGCAGCCTACCAGGCTCCTCCGTCCATGGGATTTTCCAGGCAAGAGTACTGGAGTGGGGTGCCACTGCCTTCTCCTATCATACTCAATAGTGTGAAGCTAAAAGCATTTTTTCTCTAAGACTGGGACTAAGACAACAATACCCACTCTCACCATTACTTATTCAACACAGCATTGCAAGTCCTAGTCACAGCAATCAGACAAGAAAAAGAAATAGAAGTAATGCAAATTGGAAAGAAAGTAAAAATATCACTGTGCAGATGAATGATACTATGTTGGGAAAATTCTAAAAATGCAACCCAAAAAGCTATCAGAATTAATAAATTCAGTAGAGTCAAAGGATACAAAATTAATATACAGAAATTTGATCCATTTCCATACACTAACCACAAACTATCAGAAAGAGAAATTAAGAAAAACCCGTTTATAATTGCATCAAAAAGAATAAGATATGTAGGAGTTACTAGGATTTACACCTAGATTTAGGAGTGAATCTAACCAAGGAGGTAAAAAAACTATACTCAGAAAACTATAAGATATTGGTGACTATAAAACAAATAAATGCAAAGATATGCCATGCTCATGGATTAGAAGAGTTGACGTTAAAATGACCAGACTACCCAAGGCAATCTGCAGATTTGATATAATCCCTATCAAAATACCAATGGCATTTTCCACAAAACTAGAACAAATAATTCTAAAATTTTCATGGAAACACAAAAGATTCCAAATAGCCAAAACAATTTTTGGGAAAGAAGAACAGAGCTATAGGTATCATGCTCCCTGGTTTCAAACTATGCTACAAAGTTCAATCACCAAAACAGTATGGTAGTAACAACAACAACAAAAAAACAGAAGCATGGATCAATGGAACAGAATACAGAGCCCAGAAACAAACCCACTCTTATACGGTAAATCAACAACAAAGGAGACAAGACTATACAATGGTGAAAAGATCACCTGTTTAATAAATGGTATTGAAAAAAACAGGACAGCTATATGCAACAGAATCAATCATAAAACTTCTGGAAGAAAATATTTGCTTTAGTAATATTTTTTAGATCTGTCTCTTCAGACAAGGGAAATAAAAGCAAAAATAATCAAATGAGACTACATCAAACTAATAACCTTTGCACAGTGAAGGAAACTATCAACAAAATGAAAAGGCCACCTACTGAAAAGAAAAAGATACTTGCAAATAATAACCCAGTATGGATATTCAAAGCACACAATCAATACAAGTCAACACCAAAAAAAATAGACAACATGATTAAAAAATTTATTCAGAGGACCTGAATAAATATTCTCCCAAAGATGACAGATGGCCAACAGACACATGAAAAGATGTTTAACATCACTAATCAACAGAGAAACACAAATCAAACCACTGTGAGATGTCACCTCATATCTGTCAGAATGGCTACTATCGAAAAAAGAAGAAATAACAAGTGTTGCCAAGGATATGGAGAAAAGGGAACACTGATGCACTGTTAGTAGGATCATAAATTGGTGCAACCACTACAGAAAATAGTATGGAGGGTCTCAAAAAATTAAAAATAGAACTATCACACGATCCAGCAATTTCACTTCTAAGTACTTACCCAAAGAAAACAAAAACGTTAATTTAAACAGATATAGGCATTCCAGTGTTCATTGCAGCATTCTTTACAACATCCAAGATATGAAAGTGTCCATCAATACATGAATGGATACAGAAGATGTGATATACACATACACAAAATGGAATTTACTCAGCCATAAAAAACAAAATCTTGCCAATTGCAACAGCATTCAGTTGAGTTCAGTCGCTCAGTGGTGTCCGACTCTTTACGACCCCATGAATCGCAGCACGCCAGACCTCCCTGTCTATCACCAACTCCCGGAGTTCACTCAGACCCACATCCATCGAGTCAGTGATGCTCATCAAACCATCTCATCCTCTGTCGTCCCCTTCTCCTCCTGCCCCCAATCCCTCCCAGCAGCAGAGTCTTTTCCAATGAGTCAACTCTTCACATGAGGTGGCCAAAGTACTGGAGT
>NW_011494738.1:2840560-2926964 GCF_000754665.1 Bison bison bison | reverse complement strand
TGGTGTCCGACTCTTTACGACCCCATGAATCGCAGCACGCCAGACCTCCCTGTCTATCACCAACTCCCGGAGTTCACTCAGACCCACATCCATTGAGTCAGTGATGCCATCAAACCATCTCATCCTCTGTCGTCCCCTTCTCCTCCTGCCCCCAATCCCTCCCAGCAGCAGAGTCTTTTCCAATGAGTCAACTCTTCACATGAGGTGGCCAAAGTACTGGAGTTTCAGCTTTAGCATCATTCCCTCCAAAGAAATCCCAGGGCTGATCTCCTTCAGAATGGACTGGTTGGATCTCCTTGCAGCATGGATGTATCTAAAGTGTACTTTGCTAAGTGAAGTAAGTCAGAAGTAAAATACCAGTACTGCATGATCTCCCTTAGTCATGGAGCCTAAAAAGCATAACAAACAAGACAAAGGAAAAACAGATTCACAGATACAGAGAACAGAAGGGAGCAGGGTAGAAGTAGTGGAAATAGGTGAAGAAGATTAAGAGATACAAAACTCCAGTTATATAATAAACAAGCCACAGTGATGCAATATACCATCTAAGGAATATGGTCAATTACATTACAACAACTTTGTATAGGGACAGAGGTTACTAGACTTATTGTGATGATCATTTCATAAGGAATGCAAATGTCAAATCATGTAGTACACCAGAAGCTAACATAATATTGTATTATACATCAACTATGCTTCAATTTAAAAAATCAGAAATGAATGCCACACAAAAAAACCATAAAACAAAAAGAACCATCAAAATAAGGCCCTGGTATAGACAGAGCTTCTTGACTCAATGAATAATTTATACAGTCTGTAAAGCCAACATCTGGGAACTGCTAATTTAATTAGTTTGTATTGAACATTTAATTGTAGTAGGCCAAGATTTCATACTAGTTTGACAGCTGTTTTCATTACTTATAATTAATCTGTGGCATTTGGTTCTCTTTGACACCTTGCTTGGACTTTAAGGTCCACTTAGTTTTGTTTGGTCTGAAAAATCAGTTCCATCAGGTGACATCATGTCACTGCTATATCCCCTTTATTTTCCCTATTTCTAACAATTTATGTGATAATAGCAGAGAGTCTTGCCTGCTTGAGGACACTCCATCTGCCTGCTGTGGCCTCATTGGTCCTGCTCAAGAAACAAACACCATGTGGGCCCAGTGTCTCCCTGGCAAGCTTTCCCCAACAGCCTCAATCTTCATAAAGGCATTCATTTATTTATTCACCATTTGGCACACATTCACTAAGTCACTTATGCCAGGCACAGCAGGAGGCAATGGAGTTAGGGTCAAATAAAACTGAGCCATTATCCCCGAGGAGTTCCAGTCCAGTGGAAGACTCAAAAAGGAAACTAATATTAAAACCTTATATCAGACTCCACCTTAATATTTGTAGGCCCAGGCAGAGGGTACAAACAGAGGCCCTCATACCATATATCTAAATATCAAAATGATATATATCAAGCTTGTTTTGTTGTTTAGTTGCTAAGTCATGTCTGACTATTTTGTGATCCCATGGACTGTAGCCTTCCAGTCTCCTCTGTCCATGAGATTCTCCAGGCAAGAATACTGGAATGGATTGCCATTTCCTTCTCCAGGAGATCTTCCCTACACAGGGATCAAACTTGTGTCTCTTGCATTGGTAAGCAGATTCTTACCACCTAAAGCAGATTCCTCCCTGAGCCACCGGGGAAGCCCACATATCAAGTTAGCAAAAAGTCAAGTAAAATATGTTCTCTACTGCTATATTAATAAATTTAACTTCAAAACAACCCAAAAAGTAGGCTCAAATTTAGAACTAGAAGAACAGAAAAACCAGCCCCTAGCCTGTTTCCCACTGCTTTCTCTTCCTGTCCTCAGCTCCATGCTGCCCATCAAGAGGCCTGGCATACGTGTGTGTGGACACCCTCACATGTCCATGTTCATCCCCCAAAATTGCCTCTCAATGGACCTGGGGGAGAGACCCAGACAAGCTCTAGAAAGAGACTCAGTACAGAGAGTTTTAAAGCCTGAGGACAGAGGCACCCCATCAAGAGAACAGAGCAGAACATTTAAACACAGTATTTATCATACATTTATGTACATGAGGATCACCTGGAAAGCAAATTAGAACATAGTTTCCTAGGCCCCACTTCCAGAGATGAGGCTTTAGTAGGTATGGGATGGGGCCCAAGAATTTTTATTTCTAACAATAACTATAAGATACTAATGAACCGGAGGAGAACCCTGCCTCCCCACTCCAAGCACAGAGGCTCCTCCATGTCCCCCTGCATTTTTATTTGTAGAAAACTGAAATCTCTCAGCCCTCCATGAGTCACAAAGGAGGAGGCTCAAGCAGCTAATGACTAGGATGACAGAGTCACAGATCAGTGTCTGATACACATTCCTGAGTTGTTTTACAGATACTATAACTGCTACAAGAAGGGAAAAGCTACCCTCAGACTGTAGCCATGACATAAGCTGCTATATCTATGGCTAGCACAATTCCAAGAACTTGCCTCAAGAGAATGGGATTAATTTTACTGTTCATAATCATCTATATCTTTGTGGGCATCAAAATAATTATAACTTGCTCTGCCTATATGTAAGCAGGCAACTAAAATGATCAGCAAAGAGATGCCACAGTCTCATGTTCACATCCTATGTGAGCATAAAGTTATAGAAGATGGACTTTTGCCCATAATTCCATAGAAATGGAATGATGTCTGACAAGTAGGGATTTGTGAGCAGCTCTTTTGCCTCTTTATGTTTGCCTATTTCTGTTCTGTTTAAACCTTATAGAAATGAGATCACTATTTAATATTCAACCTAACTCCTAACTTGAAGTGAAGTGAAGTCGCTCAGTCGTGTCCGAGTCTTTGCGACCCCATGGACTGTAGCCTACCGGGCTTCTCCGTCCATGGGATTTTCCAGGCAAGAGTACTGGAGTGGGGTGCCATTTCCTTCTCCAAGGAACTTCCCAACCCAGGGATTGAACCTGGGTCTCTTAGCTCTACTAAATTCTCACAATACCTTGCCTAACCTGTAGATTCTTCTCCTAAATTAAAAGAAGTGGAAATGAAGATTTAAGTAGTTAAAGAATGATCAGCTTTTTACCTGCAACAGCCCACTTGGCAATCCTGTAGATGAAATAACATTTGAAGAAAGATCATAAGGAGTCAGCCAGCCTGAAAGCAATGGAAAATGACTCAGAGTTGTTCTGTTGCCTCAATGATTAACTGAGATTCTTTCTTCCTTTTTTCCCCTTTTCCCCTGAGCAGACCTTCTGAGTTGCTTTTGGGACATGAGTCCACCTTCTCCCCATATTGCCAGCTTTTCTGACTAGAGCAACTTTCTGCCAACACTCACTTCTTGAGTATTAGCTTTGGAGCAGCCAGCTGCCAAACCTAAGTTCAGTTATACTGATGCTGCCTCTGATGCTCAATTTTATGTGTGATCTTAACTGGGTTGTGGGATGCTCAGATATCTGAGTAAACCTTCTTTCTGGGTGTGTCTACAAAGGTATTTCCAAAAGAGATTAGCATTTGAATTGGTGGACTGAGTAAAGCAAATGGTCCTTCCCAATGTGGGCAGGCATGATCTAATTAACCTATTGTGGGTCTGAATAGAGGATAAAGTGGATGAACCTTCATTACCTATTTTAACTAAGAGAAGTTAGCAAGGTAGAGGGAGCAAAAGAGGGAAAGAGTTGAAGTGAAGACATTCCATCAGAGGGAAGCCCCGGTGTAGAGGCAGAAACATTACATATGACAGTGAGTTTAAAAAGAATCTGTTTAACTTGGAAGGTATTATGCTACGTGAAATAGGTCAAATAGAGAAATAAAAATACTGTGTATGATTCCACTTATAAGTGGAATCTAAAAGAATACAACAAACTAGTGAATATAGAGAACAAACCAGTGGGGAAAGGAAAGAGAGGAAGGGAGATACAGGAGTAGGGGATTAAGAGGTACAAACTATTATGTATAAAATAAGCTACAAGGCAAACATTTACATTCCATCTTTATCTTAACATTTGAATCAGATTTATTCTTAGTATCATGTCACTATAAATTTGTTTCTTGAAAAAAAGGCAAATGATGTTCTCATAATATTGACAGATTAATGATTAAAAAGGCTTGATTTTTAAAATGTAAATAAAAAAGCTATAAGAATATAGTATGTAACACAGGGAATAATAACCAATATTTTATAATAACTATAATAGAGTATAAGTTAAATAAGCAGGGTGACAATATACAGCCTTGATGTACTCGTTTCCCAATCTGGAAACATTCCATTGTTCCATGCCCAGTTCAAACTGTTGCTTCTTTACCTGTATACAGGTTTCACAGGAGGCAGGTAAGGTAATTCCCATCTTTTTAAGAATTTTCCACAGTTGTTGTGATCCACACAGTCAAAGACTTTAGCATAGTCAATGAAGCAGAAGTAGATGTTTTTCTGGAATTCTTTTACTTTTCCCATGATCCAACAGATGTTGGCAATTTGCTCTCTGGTTCCTCTTCTAAATCTTCTTCTAAATAATTTTCTAAATCCAGTTTGAACATCTGGAAGTTCTTGGTTCACACAATGTTGAAGCACAAGCTGGAATCAAGATTGCCAGGAAAAATATCAATTACCTCAGATATACAGATGACACCACCCTTATGGCAGAAACTGCAGAGAAACTAAAGAGCCTCTTGATAAAGATGAAAGAAGAGAGTGAAAAAGCTGGCTTAAAACTCAATATTCAGAAAACTAAGATCATGGCATCCGGTCCCATCACTTCATGGCAAATAGATGGGGAAACAATGAAAACAGTGACAGACTTCGTTTTCTTGGGCTCCAAAATCACTGCAGATGGTGACTGCAGCCATGAAATTCAAAGATGCTTGCTCCTTGGAAGAAAAGCTATGACAAACCTAGACAACATATTAAAAAGCAGAGACATTACTTTGCTGACAAAAGTCCATCTAGTCAAAGCTATGGTTTTTCCAGTAGTCGTGTACGAATGTGAGTTGGACCATAAAGAAGGCTGAACACTGAAGAATTGATGCTTTTGAACTGTGGTGTTGGAGAAAACTCTTGAGAGTCCCTTGGACTGCAAGGACATCAAACCAGTCAATCTTAAAGGAAATCAGTCCTGAATATTCATTGGAAGAACCGATGCTGAAGCTGAAGCTCCAATATTTTGGCCACCTAATGTGAAGAGCCGACTTGTTAGAAAATACCCTGATGCTAGGAAAGATTGAAGGCAGGAGGAGAGGGGAACGACAGAGAATGAGATGGTTGGATGGATGGCATCACCAACACAACTGACATGAGTTTGAGCAGGCTCTAGGAGATGATGAAGGACAGGGAAGCCTGGCGTGCTACGGTGCATGGGGTTGCAAAGAGTCAGATTCTACTGAGAGACTGAACAATAATAGAGTATAACCTTCAAAAATTGTGAATTATTATATTGTACACCTGAACTTGGGCTTTCCTGGCAGCTCAGTGAGTAAAGAATGCAATGCAGGAGATGAAAGAGACTCAGCTTCAATCCGTGGATCAGGAAGATTCCCTGAAAGATGGCATGTATTCCCTGAAATACAGCTCACACCAGTATTCTTGCCTGGCATATCCCATGAACAGAGGAGTCTGGTAGGCTACAGTCCATGGGGTCACAAAGAGTCAGACACGACTGAAGCAACTGAGCACACACGCATGCACATCTGTAACTTATATAATATTGTACACCAACCATACTTCAATTTTAGAAAAGAATAGATTTATTTATCTGCAGTAAAGAATGAGCATAGGAAAGAAGGCAAGAAGAAATAGGTATATGCATGGGGAATTTTTCAGGAGTTTTGCCCTATGCAAAAGAGATTCAAAGAAAAACAAAGCAGGCTTTGTGAGGTCTGTACAAGGTCCATTTTGTACATGTTCTTCAATCCTCTCACCTCTTGTGATAAATAATATCTTCAGAGTTTGTTTTGTAATTAGTCACATACCTCAAAATGAAATCTCTGCTGATATTCCTAAGATTTATATAAGCAGTCCATCATGACCTCACTATCCACACATCTATATCTTGGCTCTTAAGATATAGAGTAATTTGTGGGCAAGAAGTGTGTGGGTGGGTCTCACAGAACAGGAACACTCATTATATGTTGATTTGACTCCCAAATGCCTGAAGTGTCAATACACTTTGCAAGAGATTCATTAGCAGTGAAAACATCAAGTTACTTCTCACTGGTGATGAACACAACAACACAGGATGTCCCTTGTGAAGGTACTTAGGAAATAATCTTGTTTGTAGAACCCAACTTGATAGGCAGAGAGAGACAACAGAATGAGTTCCTAATTGGACAGAGGTTTCTGTATTATGTCTTAATCTAAACAGAGCTAAGAATTCTGGCTGTAATTCCCTATGTGGATCTTACAGTAATTTATACGGAACTCAGAATAGTCTCTAAAAACCTATCAGCCTAATAAATTTTACTAACTCCCTTATAGGGATAAAAGCAAATGAAGACACATTACAACACATCTTAAACTTGCATACAATAAGAAATGGCATTGTGGTGAAGTAAATTTTCTTTGAGTTACTAACCTGGAGGTGCAGAGGGAATATTGGCTCTAGTTTGTTTATAAGGTTGCAGCAGAAAACTTACAATGTTGTCACAAAGACAAAAAATATAGATTCCCCAGCTTGTAGTTCAGCATCTCCTTAAGGAAGTATAATTTCTTTAGTTCCTTTGTACCCAAAGCATTATATGAAGTATTCACTCATGGATTACAATGAAGTTGGAAAAGCACTTTATGCTGTGAATGATTTTATGACAAAATTTGCTATAACCCTGTTAGCCCCTTCCATAGAAAACTCACCCTCAGAAACTCCCTGAGCTGTAGGTAACAGGACAGTAGTTACTTAATGGAGGAGGGGAGTGAGAGGAGGTGAGATAGAACATTTTCATTACATCAAGGCTGCTACTGACCTAGACAACCTTAATATTCCCCTCATCTTGACTAAATATTAGACAGGCTACTCCACTTTGAGACGTAAAATTTCTACAACTCAGGAACGTCTAACTCAAGGATCTGAAAGCCGTCTCCTTAAAATGTAATCATCAAGAAAGATAGGACCCTTCTCCCCAGTCTCCATGGAAGGGAGGGTAGGAACCTAATTTTGATTTTCCAAAATAAGCAAACACAGAGAGCCTAATCACACTGACCAAAACTCCCACTAGATTCTTTTACAAGAGGATCCCTGAGCACTGGGAGAAAGGAGATGAGAAGTACCTACATGGCATTCCTGATCCTGACATTCAAAGCTACCAGGAAGGACCAGGAAGGCTCTGACCAAAACCCTCTGTGGCACAGGAAGACAAGAATCTCCATGAAATCAATTTCCTTGGCAAGTCTAGGCTGGTGACTCAAGTTCAAGGGTTTGGGGCAGGGAGGTCTGGTCGGAAAGAACAGACGGTTATGTCCTGTGCTTTGCAGGTGGCCAAGCTGGACACTAATCAAACAGTCACCCTGGAGTCCCAGCTTGGGTGCAGTATTTCCCATATGGACTAGGCACCACAACCTCAGGAACCTAGTTCAACGGCAATACTCTGTGGCTCTGAGAGACATAGCTATGGAGGACTCCTCTGCTTGGCTCTGGTGGAAACAGTCAGTTCCCTTTTGAATAAATGAGCCTGAGTTCTTGGAAGTTGGGGTGGGGGTGTTAGGATAGAGATAGCTGACCCTTAAGTAGAAAGTAATGGACTTCCTGCTCTCTGGGGTACCTCCTTGGGCAAATTATTAGAAAACATGGAGATGTGAATGTATTTAAATAGTCAAGTACAGCCTCTTTTCTGAGTTGGTCATCCTTGATATTTGTTTTTAATGAAAATAGCCACATGACAAAAACTTCTGTGTTTTCTAGAGACATGAAAGAAAGCTTTGAGGAAGTAGAGAAACTGAAACTCAATCATTTTGAACTGGTAGAGGTAGAAAGGTCTTCACCAGGAATAATTTCCAGGCTCCTGTCTTCTCCCTTCTGAATATGACATACTTTGTCCAGAATGGTAATCAGTTGAGTCAGAGCCCTGACTAGGGCCTGGGAGACTTCTAAGATTTCCCCTCTTCAGGCTCTCAGCCCTTCAAGCTGTTAAAGGAGGCAGCAGCTTCAGAAATGATGAGTCTAAGTTATAAAGCCTCAGGGAACCTCTGTGCAAAGGTTCTGTGCTTCACCTGCAATTCATAAAGAAACCTCAGGTTTATGAACCATTGATAAGCAACTCAACTGACTCAGAGTTTTCTTTTTAATTTGATAATTGTGTTTTATTCTTAACACACAAACATCTCCCTTTTAGAAAAATTAGAATACAAAAAAAAAAAAACAAAACTCCTCATAATCCCACCAAATGATAAGTGCTTATAATATCTATTAATATTTTGAGGTTTATTTTTCTAAACATATATCAATGTATGCTTTCTATTGGGGTTTTTCTTATGAAGAAACAAAAATGAACTTTTTTGGCCAACTCAATACAAAGTAGAATCACAAATCTCATTCTATTTGAGGACTTTTCTCTCTCTTAAGTGTATCATATAAAGTCTTTTCATAGACAATAAATATAGACATACCATATTATATTGTTAGATACACAGTAAAGAGAAATTTCTGTACTGACTAGCTCTTTAGCAACTAACTATTCAGACTTATACCCAGCAACACACAATATTTTCATTTCTGAGGCTAATGGAATTTCAATTCTACTTTGTGAAACAGCTGCACCATTCTCTAAGTCTGCATGAAGGGTAGATGTGAGGTGAAGATATCATTTCTTCATCTTTTTTATTGCTTATAATTCACCCTCTATTCCCAATCACTGTACTAAGAAGAAAAGAGTGAAAGGTTCTCACACAGGCATTTATTTAAATACCATTTGGGAGTTGTTACCAAGAGGCATAATTCAGTGTGAGAGCTGGATGACATGCCCCCCTCCCTATTAGGATGGAGAGGAGAGGAGACCCATTTTCAGGAGGAGGGCTGCATGTCTGATGTGTGTAACCCATCAATTAATCTTTTGGACTTTGCCTACTTATTACTTAACATCATCTGTGCTCTACTAAATCATTTCAGCCCTGCTGAGCAACCAAGTACTGCAGCCAAATCTTAGATTGCTCTGTTCTCCGGCCTCACTTTTACTGCTGACTTGTCTTCAACTTTCTTAAATTAAAAAGCAAGAGAAAAATCTTTCACTCCCAGAACCGCCCAACCCCCATCTGCTTTTGAGTGAAGTCTCTCTGAGCCTTGTCATAAATATATTAAGCAAAGAAAGGTTAAAAATCCACTGAAAGAGCATGATCAGCCATGAGTCATTTATGCCCTGGGGGTGAAATCTGAAGTTGGAAATGAAGGTAAATCAATTCCAGTGTTATATCAGAGAAAAGAGGAAATAGAGAAAATCAGAAGCTACCTTGTTACTCATACAGAAATTGTCATTTGGTGAATGATTCTTCAAAGATGTGGAAGGAAAGGAAAGAATAGGAGAAGCCATTCTCGGGGGACCAGGCAGTGATACTTCAGTCAACATTTGTGTAACTATTGTGATTCATAATCAAATAGTGAATTTCTGAAATCACACCCCTTGAGCAAAAACTAATTTCAAACCTCCCTAAAGCTCCTGTACTATATTTCTATGACAGAGGTGGGATTTATTATCAATTCTCTGTGTCTGCCATAAATTACCTAAGAGGACCCCAGACTCAAAATGCCCTTATTTCTTCCAATGCTCAGCTGCTGTTCACATCCATTCCTTATGAATTACTAAATGACACAAGAGAAATCTCTTCTCTGACTCTCAACACAGCCTTCCTGCCAGTCACAATAAATGTCCTCCTGATTGAACACATTTACAAAGAAAAACCAGAAATACTGCATTTTAATAGGCTAAAGATAAACACAGGACCAATAAATTGATTGGAACAAGCATGTGTCCCATCCTGAGGAAGCACTGATATTACTGTACTTTGCTGTGTGAGGATGTTTGATCAGTACCTGTTAACCATAATGGGGCCCCCAGTTCTGCCCAGCTCATGACATTGCTGTTTCCTATTCTTTAAAAAAAAAACAAAACCTTAATACAGGTTAACAAACACAATTCATTAAATGTAAAACAAATGCAATCGTATGACTTTTAAATCCTTTCTATTTAAATAAATACACAAATCAGACAACTATTCTATAGGATTAAGTTTCCAGGTAAAATCTGATGAAAACATATTAATCTACTCATCCAACAATCTGAGGGGACCCAAAAGGCTGAAACCTCCACTGTAGCTGTCGTCTGGTGGTGGTTTGGTCGCTCAGTCATGTTCAGCTCTTGCGACCCCATGGACTGTAGCCCACCAGGTAGGTCCATGGGATTTTTCAGGCAAAAATACTGGAGTGGATTGCCATTCCCTTCTCCAGGGGATCTTCCTGACCTAGGGATTGTACTCAGGTCTCCTGCTTTGAAGACAAATATTTTACCTTCTGAGCCAGCAGGGAGGCCAGCTCTTTTCTACTTGAAGTTAATTGAGATTCTTGGGTGTGTAGAGGGGAGGGGAGGAATAAGCAAACCACTTGACCTTGAGAGGATGACTGCACCCCTCCTGTAGCCCCACACTCCAATTATACAGTAAAAGCAAGGACCTGGGAATGATAAGGGAGAAAAATCAGTGGTTTTTCTGTGTTGTGCGATGGCTAGTGTTAGGAAGAGTGAATACTAGGGCAATTTAATCCTTGTCTGCTTCTGATGCTTTGATTTAAGCTAACTCAAACAAGCCTCTGTCCCCACCAGTTGGCTAACTGACCTAGATGACCAGAATTGAACACATTGAAAACAATGACTGTAGTTCTGTCACTGGGCCGCTAAGGGGTGCTTGGTCAGATGTAAGACATCCCTGCCCCTGGGTGACAAGCCACCACAGAGCAAATGACAAAGCCCACGTCACTTCCAGCACTTCAGCAGCACAATAAATCATTAGATTGACATTATGTCACTGACCAGGACAAAACACACAAAGCACCAAGCAGATTTACTTTTCCAGGCTAAGAAAAAGGTGAAATTGACATCTAGGGTTTTCATCTAGTTTCCCATAAAATGATGATAAAATAGCTACCAGAGCTTCTTTCACACTTGAGCATCAACTCTTCCATTCAGGATCCGTCTGCACTTTGGATACTAAAACTAGCACTGTAATTGGAAATCTCAGGCTAAGCCTCTTGCTTCTGGCTCTAATGGGGTGATGGTCAAGTTAGGGGCAGGGAGACTTGACATGCAGAACTCATCCCTCCTGTCACCCACATCTGCCTCCCTGTGAAGGCACTGCCTTGGTCCACCCTTTGAGAGGCATATGGTACAGAGCAGGAAAGATTTGGCCCTGTGGAAGCACAGCTGTTGTTATCCAGTGCAGCCAAAGACAAGGTGGACAACTCTAATTTCCAAGTTCAATAATGAGAAACTCACACCTAAACTATGTTCTTTCACATAGTCCTATCAGTAACAAAGCCAACATTTTGATCTTCATCAAACCCCTTTATCCTGATTGGGTTAAAACCTGGAAGAGAACATAAGGATGTAACTTCCTAGTGTTTCCCATCCTGAAACTCAATAATGCACACCAAATTTTTATTCCATAGCTATTTTGGGTTTTTCCCAGTGTATAACCTATAGGAAAATAGACTGGGTACTAGATTGGGAAATCAACTTCATATATGTCAATCTGTACATATGTATGCCTGTGTGTGTATGTGTGTGTGTGTGTGTATATATATATATATATATATATATATACACATACATTAATATGTGCTTCTTGTTGGCTCAGCAGTAAAGAATATGCCTGCCAATGCAGGAGACGTGTGTTCAATCCCTGGGTCAGGAAGACCCCCTGGAGAAGAGAATGGCAACCTACTCCAGTATTCTTGCCTGGAGAATCCCAAGGACAGAGGAGCCTGGCAGGCTACAGTCCATGGGGTTGCAAGAGAGTTGGATATGACTTAGCGACTAAACAACATTAAATATATGAAGATACACCTATAATCATATGAACTATTTACAGTTTATCAAGTTTAGTGAAATATTTCTACTTTATAAGAATGCAGCCCTATTGCCCTACTAACACAGAATTTGAAGTTAGAAGATGCCATAGATAAATATAGGAATTTCTTATTTCAAATCTCCTTTCAAAAATTATACTCATTATTAGAATATATCAATATAAAAAGTTTTTGGAACAAGAATCAGCAACTTACAGCCCACAAGCCAAATCCAGTCTGTCATGTTTTTGTGCAGACTGATAGATTTTACCATTTTAAAGTATTAATCAGAAAAACAAAAAGATTATGTAATAGAGACCATATGTGACCCACAAAGCCTAAAATATTTATTATCTTGTCCTTCGCTAAAATAACTTGCCAAACTCGGTCTAGACCAAATCTCTCCCAGTACACACACACACACAAACACACACACACACACACACCAACATTCTTGTCTCCTACATTGAGATTAATTCCATGTTCTCTCAGTATAGTGTAATGGTTATAAGAACAAAGTCAGACAAACCTGGGTTCAAATCCCAGCTCTGACATATTAAGCAAGCTACTTGACTTTTCTGAGCATCCATTTCTTGGTTTTTAAAATGCAATAATAATAGTACCTAGCTGATAGAATTTTGTGATGTTTTAATAATATAAGTTTAAAGAAATTAGGATAGTACCTGGCATGTGGAGTTCCTTAATATATTAGTCAATATTAATCAATTCTATTTATGTTCATACTCTTCTTGGTCTACACAATCTCACAGTCCCACAGTCATCCCCAGAGATAAATTAGTCCTTATGTCTCCTAAGAAACCTGTATTCAAGTTAAGAAGCATCAGTTAGAACCTTGTATGGGACAACTTCCCTTGTAGCTCAGTCTGTAAAGAATCTGCCTACAGTGCAGGAGACCTGGGTTTGATCCCTGGGTCAGGAAGATCCCTTGGAGAAGGAAAGGGCAACCCACTCCAGTATCCCTGGATGGAGAATTCCATGGACAGAGGAGACTGGTGGGCTGCAGTCCACGGGATCGCAAAGAGTCGGGCATGACTGAGTGACTAACACACACACATGGAACAACTAACTGGTTCAGGATGGAGAAGGGAGTTTATTATCACCATGTTTATTTAACTGATACTCAGAGCACATCATGCGAAATGCCGGGCTGGATGAATTACAAGCTGGAATCAAGATTGCCAGGAGAAATATCAACAACCTCAGATATGTGGATGATACCATTCTAATTGCATAAAGCAAAGAGCAACTACAGAGCCTCTTGATGAGGGTGAAGGAGGAGAGTGAAAAAGCCAGCTTAAAACTCAATATTAAAAAAACCAAGATCGTGGTATCTGGTCCCATCACTTCATGACAAATGGAAGGGAGAAAGGTGGAAGCAATGACAGATTTCCTCTTTTGGGGCTCTAAAATCACTGTGGATGGTGACTGCAGCCATGAAATTATAAGATAATTGCTTCTTCACAGGAAAGCTATGACAAAACTAGACAGTGTGTTAAAAAGCAAAGACATCACTTTGCCAACAAAGGTCCATATAGTCAAGGCTATGGTCTTTCTAGTAGTCATGTACAGATATGACAGCTGGACCATAAAGAAGGCAGAGTGCTGAAGAATTGCTGCTTTTGAACTACGGTGCAGAGAAGACTCTTGAAAGTTCCTTGAACTGCAAGGAGATCATACTTCTCAGTCTTAAAGAAAATCAATGCTGAATACTCATTGGAAAGACTGATGCTGAAGCTGAAGCTCCAATAATTTGGCCACCTGATGCAAAGAATTATCTCACTGGAAAAGACCCTGATGCTGGGAAAGATTAAAGGCAGAAGAAGACAACAGACAATGAGATGGTTGAAAGGCATCACCAATTCAATGGGCATGAACTTGGGAAAACTCCAGGAGATGATGAGGGACAGGGAAGACTGGTGTGCCTCAGTCTGTGGGGTTGAGAAGAGTCAGACATGATTTGGCAACTGAACAGCAACAACAAATGTGTCTAAAAGCAACTGTTTCCAACAGTACAGTCCTTTCACCATTTTCTATACTGAAAACATAAAACTATCAATATTCTAAGAAAGGTTTCAGGGAACAATAAATACTACACTACAGGGCACCTGGGTCAAGGTCCTCAGCAGCCCTCCCCAACAACTAAAAACTCCACTGCATTTGGACCTTTGTGTGAAATAATTCAACACGAAAGCAACCTATTCCTACAGAAAATGAGGGACAAATGAGTAATCATGTGCTCAATCAGGCAACAACAGAAGCCACTGGACTCAGCATCCACAGTTAAAAATAATACTGGGGTGATTCAGCATGACTTCTGTTTTCAGTTCAGTTCAGTTCAGTTCAGTTGCCCAGTCGTGTCCAACTCTTTGCCACTCCATGGACTGCAGCATGCCAGGCCTCCCTGTCCATCACCAACTTCCAGAGTTTACTCAAACTCATATCCATTGAATCGGTGATGCCATCCAACCATCTCATCCTCTGTCATCCCCTTCCCCTCCTGCCCTCAATCTTTCCCAACATCAGGGTCTTTTCAAATGAGTCAGCTCTTCACATCAGGTGGCCTAAGTACTGAAGTTTCAGCTTCAACATCAGTCCTTCCAGTGAACACCCAGGACTGATCTCCTCTAGGATGAACTGGTTGGCTCTCCTTGCAGTCCAAGGGACTCTCAAGAGTCTTCTCCAACACCACAGTTCAAAAGTATTAATTCCTCGGCACTCAGCTTTCTTTATAGTCCAGCTCTCACATCCATACATGACTACTGGAAAAACCATAGCCTTGACTAGACAGAACTTTTTTGGGAAAGTAATGTCCCTGCTTTTTAATATGCTGTCTGGGTTGGTCATAATTTTCCTTCCAGGAATAAGTGTCTTTTTATTTCATGGCTGCAATTACCATCTGCAGTGATTTTGGAGCCCCCCAAAATAGTCACTTTTGCCACTGTTTCCCCATCTATTTGCCATGAAGTGATGGGACCAGATGCCATGATCTTAGTTTCTGAATGTTGAGCTTTAAGCCAACTTTTTCACTCTCCTCTTTCACTTTCATCAAGAGGCTCTTTAGTTCTTCTTCACTTTCTGCCATAAGGGTGGTGTCATCTGCATATCTGAGGTTATTGATATTTCTCCCAGCAATCTTGATTCCAGCTTGTGTTTCTTCCAGTCCAGCGTTTCTCATGATGTACTCTGCATAGAAGTTAAATAAGCAGGGTGACAATATACAGCCTTGACGTACTCCTTTTCCTATTTGGAACCAGTCTGTTGTTCCATGTCCAGTTCTAACTATTGCTTCTCGACCTGCATACAGGTTTCACAGGAGGCAGATCAGGTGGTCTGGGTATTCCCATCTCTTTCAGAATTTTCCACAGTTTATTGTGATCCACACAGTCAAAGGCTTTGGCATAGTCAATAAAGCAGAAATAGATGTTTTTCTGGAACTCTCTTGCTTTTTCAATGATCCAGCAGATGTTGGCAATTTGATCTCTGGTTCCTCTGCCTTATCTAAATCCAGCTTGAACATCTGGACGTTCATGGTCCACATATTGTTGAAGCCTGTCTTGGAGAATTTTGAGCACTACTTTGCTAGCATGTGAGATAAGTGTAATTGTGCAGTTGTTTGAATATTCTTAGCATTGCCTTTCTTTAGGATTGGAATGGAAACTGATCTTTTCCAGTCCTGTGGCCACTGCTGAATTTTCCAAATTTGCTGGCATATTGAGTGCAGCACTTTCACAGCATCCTTTTTTAGGATTTGAAATAACTCAACTGGAATTCCATCACCCCTACTAGCTTTTTTCATAGTGATGCTTCCTAAGGTCCACTTGACTTCACACTCCAGGATGTCTGGCTCTAGGTGAGTGATCACACCATTGTAGTTATCTGGGTCATGAAGATCTTTTTTGTACAGTTCTTCTGTGTATTCTTGCCACTCTTCTTAATATCTTCTGCTTCTGTTAGGTCCATACCATTTCTGTCCTTTATTGTACCCATATTTGCATGAAATGTTACCTTGGTATCTCTAATTTTCTTGAAGAGATATTTAGTCTTTCCCATTCTATTGTTTTCCTCTATTTCTTTGCATTGATCACTGAGGAAGGCTTTCTTATCTCTCCTTGCTATTCTTTGGAACTCTACATTCAAATGGGTATATCTTTCCTTTTCTCCTTTGTTTTGGCTTCTCCTCTTTTCACAGCTATTTGTAAGGCCTCCTCAGACAGCCATTTTGGTTTTTTGCATTTCTTTTTCTTGGGGATGGTCTTGCTCCCTGTCTCCTGTACAATGTCATGAACTTCCATCCATAGTTCATCAGGCATTCTATCTATCAGATCTAGTCCCTTAAATCTATTTCTCACTTCCACTGTATAATCGTCAGGGATTTGATTTAGGTCCTACCTGAATGGTCTAGTGGTTTTCTCTAGTTTCTTCAATTTAAGTCTGAATTTGGCAATAAGGAGTTCATGATCTGAGCCAGAGTCAGCTCCCAGTCTTGTTTTTGCTGACTGTATAGAGCTTCTCCGTTTTGGCTGCAAAGATGACTTCTGTTTTAAGTTATACAAAAGGAAAATATTTTTGTTTCTGTGTCTTTTGACATTGTTGCAGAAGTTTTTAAGCCTCTCAACCTTGCCATCTTGGGCTAGCCCATATACAATCCTTGTTTTCATACTGAACTATAGACAATCTTATCTCTTCTAAAAATATATTCAATAGAAGGAACTTCCTGTTTAGACATTGCCTGATTTGTCCTTTTGCCCTTTGACAGGAAAAACTAAGGAGAATTGCCACTCACATCTAGGTAACGCTGGAGATGATAGAAGAGGAGCTCCTCTCTGCCTTAAGCCCCCCAAATCCTCACTCTCATCTAGTGGCTCTATGGTTGCCCATTGTTCTTCAGCGTTCCAAAATACTGAAGAGTCTGCATACAGACAAACCAGACTCAAGAGGCCAGTTACTGACATTGAAAAATTGTGTGGCAGCTATGAAACTCAAATTGTTTTTAAATGTGGTAATTTTATTTTTAATAACTTAAAATTCATACTTCAATATACTATTCTGAGGAAGTGGTGAAAATAAAATCTCAGTGACCTCTCTCCCAGGATTTCAGAAGCATGGGGCACTGACATCTGCCAAGGGGTCTAGAGAGAAGCTCTCACTGACAACCGGCAGGAACAGCTGATAGGAGTAGAGGAGGGAAGGGTGTGGATGTAGAGACAGAAGCCTGGATTTGAATCCCAGCTCCACTACTTACTAGCTATGAGAACACAGCAAGGCACTAACCCTTCTGTTCCTCAGTCATCTCATCTGTAAGCTGGAATAATAATAGTACTTATGTCAAGGGTTGTCATGTGGATTGAGTTAATATTTATTAAGCACTTGAATAGCTTTTGGTTTTTAGTAAGCATTATTTAATTATTTGTTAAATAAATAATAAAGAAATACCATCTAATTGTGAAGGCATCTACTGAAACCCCTATCTGAACTGACTCAGTCTGCAACCCAAACACATAATGTCCCTTGTTTCTGTCCAAATAGCTGCACCAGTCCAGTGGATTTTCCTGTTAATAACTCATTCTCAAGAACAAGGAAATCATCCAACTACTTCCATGTCTAATAGGGATGTAGAAAATCCCTGGGACACTGTCCTCACACCCAATACACTGAAGCAAGTATTGTAATCACATAAACACATCCAACATGGAGTGGTAATTCTAGCTGTAATTCCACAAATCTTCAGAGATTATCAGTGTTTTCTGTTTCACAAGGAAAAAAAATATATCATGCAAATATTAGATTAAAATTCAAAATTTACTGTCTCTAAAGTCAAATAAAAAGAAAAACAAACTCATTTGTTCAAACACTTGTGATTTTCCTATCTTCCAAAAAAGGAAATTCACTTTAGAAAATGGTTTTAGACTTGATCCCTAAAAACCCTTAAGGTAAAACATTGTAGCTTAGATGCTTCTAATTAGCCAAACTTCAAAGAGATATTAGCTGGGAAAATTCCAGAGTATATTACCAAATTTCAGCAAGCAGTCTTGTGAACACATAATAATATTTTACATTAATACAAAATACACGCTTCTTCTATATCTGAGATTTCAAATAATAGCCAATAGCTACATATGGCTCTTGAGGACTTTAAATGTGGAAAGTCCAGGTTGAGATGTGCCATAGGTTTAAAATACATATCTGATTTCACAGATTTAGTAAGAAAAAGAATGCAAAATACCTCAATGATTATCTTATATTTATTACATGTTGAATGATAATGTTTAGAATATATTCAGTTAAGTAAATAAAATAGATAGCTAAAATTTATTTTACGTATTTCTTTTTTAGTTTTTAAATGAGTCTACTAAAAATTTTTAAGTGCACATGTGGCTAATATTTTATTGGGCAGCACTCAGCTCAATAATGTAGAACTGAACCCTGCATATTAATTCAAAGTAATCAGATATTTCTAGATAATAAAGACCTGCCAATTGATCAAAATTTTCTTTTTGTCTTAGAAAGAAAAAAAAAAGAAAGAAAATACATATTCTTTGCTACTTTCTCACTGTGGAAGGCTCAAAATAAAATTATTTACATCTTTGAGTGAACTGGGAAATGCTAAGATTTAGTCTTTTTATTTTGTTTTTCTTTTATTTTCTTTCATTATTTCATCTCATTTGTGTTCATGTAGTGATTCATGATTTAGTATGGGACTTCCCAGGTGGCTCAGTAGTAAAGAATCTGCCTGCCAATACAGGAGACACAGGTTTGATCCATGGGTTGGGAACATCCCCTGGAGGAGGAAATGGCAACCCCTAGTATTCCTGCCTGGAAAATTCCATGGTCAGTGGAGCCTGACTTGTTCCAGTCCAAGGGCTCTCAGAGTTGGCATGACTGAGCATGCTTGCACACAGTGATTTACTATAAAATTTAGGCAAGTAATTTATAATAATTTTCAGTACCAATTAAATGTATCCAAGGCGTTTTCATCCCCTATTCATAGCTATTCCACCAGGTCTTGGAATACATAATAGAGTGAAAACCTAGAACATTTATGACTAGAATCAATAGCTTCAGTTAGAAGAATAATCAAGACACAATAGTCTTGAGACTCATATTTCACATGTTCTGGCCCTGGAGTATAGCAAGAGATAGTTCTATAATTATTCTGTTGATTGCACTCTAGAACCAAGGTATCTAAAACCAATGAAGCCCATAATAGGGCTTACGATTCTTTAGTCATTGTTCCATTCCTTTCAGCAGCTGTCATAAACTTTTCCCAACTCTGAAGGTCTAACTTTACCAAATATCTAAGGCAGTGTCCCCCTCTCTGGACATCCTGTTGGATATATCCTCTTGGATGTTTCCTCCATAAAACTCACCTACCCTCATAAGATCGCCACTCATAGAATGATCCAGTCATCAGACTCAGACCCCAGGGTTACCTTTCACTGTTCTTTCAATGATCAGTCCAATGAATGACTAGTTAAAACAGCGTTCCTAAACCAAATCTTTCCCAAGAGCTCCCTTAGCATTTGCCTCTAGAATCCCCAAAATACAGAAGCTTCTGAGACCATTTATAGCCTTGTAGGGCAGGAAAGAAAAGAAGGCTTTAGCTCTTCCCTTGTAGGAGTAGAAATCACAAAAAAATGAATGACTCAGGAACACAGTCATTAGCATTTTTTTAGTAGGCACAGCCTATGCCTATAATTTTAGAAGGTATAGCTGAATTATCTGCTAGTAAAATTGCGAGAACATGCCACTATGGAACATGGGGTTCAAGAAGTCACAGGACAAATGGCAGAACATGCTTCCACTACAGTTACTGAACCACCAGATCCTTGAGTAGAGAGTTATCCATCATGAGCCAGCCCCCCTCAGAGGTATCCACAAACTTTGCAAGAGCCATTAGTCTATTGCTTTATTTATGCACAGAGGGGTTACCAAAGAAAACTCAGGTTCCCAGTAGAAAAAGGCTGCTGCTGCTGCTAAGTCGCTTCAGTCATACCCGACTCTGTGTGACCCCATAGGTGGCAGCCCACCAGGCTCCCCCATCCCTGGGATTCTCCAGGCAAGAACACGGGAGTGGGTTGCCATTTCCTTCTCCAATGCATGAAAGTAAAGTCACTCAGTAGTGTCCAACTCTTAGCAACCCCATGGACTGCAGCCTACTAAGCTCCTCTGTCCACAGGATTCTCCAGGCAAGAGTACTGGAGTGAGTTGCCATTTCCTTCACCAAGAAAAAGACTAAGATAGGATAAAACCTAAAGCACAGATGGACTCCTTCACATATTGTGTTTATCTCTTCTATTAAAGCACTCCATGGCTCAGATGGTAAAGAATCTGCCTGCAATGAAGGAGACCTGGGTTCTATCACTGGTTCAGGAAGATCCCCTGGAGAAGGAAATGGCAACCCACTCCAGTATTCTTGCCTGGAGAATTCCATGGACAGAGGAACCTGGCAGGCTACAGTCCCTGGGGTCACAAAGAGTCAGACATGACTGCATGACAAACACATCCATTCCTTAGGTTGCACACACGTGCATATACCTGCATGCAAGCGTGCTAAGTTGCTTCAGTCATGTCCGACGTTTGCAACACCACGGACTGTAGCCCACTAGGCTCCTCTGTCTGTGGAACTCTCCAGGCAAGAATACTGGAGTGGGTAGCCATTTCCCCCTCCAGGGGATCTTCCCAACCCAGGGATCAAACCTGCATCTCCCACATTGGCAGGAGAGTTCTTTACCACTAGCGCCACCTGGAAAGCCTGGTGTATACACATCAGTTCAGTTCAGATCAGTCAGTCACTCCTGTCGGACTCTGACTCTGAGACCCCATGATCTCACTGCAGCACACTAGGCCTCCCTGTCCATCAACACTAGCACTTACCAAATATCTACATGTGCAAAGTGTAAACTTTAGGTACATAGTAGACTGGATTGATTCTATTACAACCATGTGTCAAAACTGAAAGCAGATTTAGAACAAGAAAAAGGCAGAAAAAAAGATTAATTTTAACAGACACTCATTCAAAGCAGTACTTCTTAACACTTGGGTGTGGAAAAGTTCCCGGGTGCTTGTTATATTCAGAATCCTGGAATGTGAATCAGGAAGTCTATGGCTAATATATGCATTTTTAACAAACACACCAAGAAATTTTCATGTAAACACCAAGGGATTCTGATGTGGCCCAGTCCACACTTTCAGAAATTCCAATTTAAAACCTGGGCTTTAATGTTTCACACATTAAATCTGATCCTCAAATGACTCCTGTGCATAGTTTAAGAAATAGGAAAAGAGATTTAAGGACACAAAGTTTCTGAAAATGTTCATATTCCCAGAGACTAAACCCTACTTTCTTGGCACATCTGTGCTTCTTCAGTAAAACACAGTTTAAAAATGAATCTCAGTCATTCTTAAATTCTATTATATAATTTGGGGGAAAGAAGGGTAATTTCTCACTGTCTTCAGTGAGAGAAGAATCTTATTTTGTTAAAATCCAAAAATAGTGAGGAGGAAAACTGGCTGGGAATTTGCAGAAAGAGAGAATCTGGTACTACGTTAATTTACAAACCCTGAAGCTTTTAGCAACAGAACAGCAGGACAGGGAATACTTCAAGCAGAAGAGTGCACTTTATGTGGAGCTCAAGACTTTCTAGCACCTGAAAGCCATAAACATCACAGACTTCCTCAAGCTCTATGTTGCTTTTAGGAGACAGACCACCTAAAAATAGTTAGATGCAGATTTGCTTGAGTTTGAAAGAGCAACTTTGTCTCTCTACTTACAAAAGCTCAAGCTGAGCCAGAGAGCAGTATTAGAAGCTTTTCAATAGAGCTTAAAGAGGAAGCACAAACATCTGCTAGGTACAGAACAGATTTTTTTAAGAACAGGAAAGTAAATTAGAAATCTAAACAATTTAGAAAGACTGAGACAAGAAGTTTCCTTGGAGAATAGCCTGAAGCCATCTTGACTGGCATTTGTCCTAAATGGACTTTCTTTCATTTTTCTACTTCTCTTGTCTATCTCCAACTTCATCTTGTACTTTCTCCTCCATCATGGTCAATTAGAAAGAGCTGGTCTTGCCATCAGAGGAACCACTGATCCCTATTATTGTTATGATCTGAATTATGTTTCCCCAAATTTCTATGTTGAAGGTCTAGCCCTCAGAACCTCAGAATATGACTGTGTTTGGAAACAGGGCCTTAGAAGGGTGATTAAGTTAAATGAGACCATTAGATGGGCCCCAAGCCAGTGTGAATAATAGCCTGAAGAGAGGGACTATGGACACAGAGAGAGAGAGAGAGAAACCAGGGATATGCGTACAGAGAGAAAAGATCACTGAGACAGACAGAAGATGGACAGCAGCAAACAAAGAGAGGCCTCAAAAGGAACCAAGTCTGCCGACACTTTGGTTCTAGACTTCTAACCTCCAGAACTATAAGAACTACAAATTAATTCCTACTGTATAAGTCACCCAGCCTGTGGTAGTTTGTTATGCTGGCCCTAGTAAACTAAGATAAAAACCTTGTCCCAGTTACCTAATTATCTCGTTCCCTCATCTGTAAAGCAAATAAAGACACAACTGACCCTACTTACCTACCCTACGGTTCGATGCACGATACTGGATGCTTGGGGCTGGTGCACTGGGACGACCCAGAGGGATGGTATGGGGAGGGAGGAGGAAGGAGGGTTCAGGATGGGGAACACATGTATACCTGTGGCAGATTCATTTTGATATTTGGCAAAACTAATACAATTATGTAAAGTTTAAAAATGAAAAAAAAGATTAACTATAATATTTTTTTTTTTAAAAAAACTGCAAATAGGTTTACACAAATGTAATCGCTAAGATAGTTTATTCTTAGAAGCTGTGCCCTGGTGTTCCTCTTCCTACGTTTGAAGTCAGCTATTAGGAGGCACTGATATGCCCAGTGTCATCACTAAGATCACACTGCAAGTTGTGGATTCTTGAGGCCCAGATTTATGCTCCTGGCTCAAGCTGTTGACAGGTGAGGACAAAGACAGGTAAACATTAAGTATGAGTAAGAGAAAGGTTCTCTAACTCATCCCGTTTCTTGTAATTCTAAAAATAATAATAAATATTCCAGGATAAAAAGGAAAAAATTCATCTCAATATTTACTCTTGTTAGGTAGCTTAAAATTGAGGCAAGAAAAGCTGAAGATATTGACATTTGGAAAGTGAGTTGAGAGGAAATAGAGGTAAACAAGGAATTTTAATTAGAGTTCTAGGATACATAGTGTTCTATAATATATAACTACAAAAATGAAAAATATTCAAAAAACATTGAAATAAGTAATTGAAATGCATTTGAATTCCATTTAAGGGGTTATAGAGGGCAATGTAGTTAAATAGGGTATAAAGGAAAAACAGAAATAAAAAATGATTTTCAAATTATGAGCAGCCTTTTAGGGAATACCAAAATATTCGCTTGGAAAATAAGCAGACATTACAAAAACAGCAAATGTCCAAAATCAAATATATTTAAAATTAAAATGCCCTTTCAATTCCCAGATATCTTAGAAATGAGCTCATAGGAACCAAAAAACTGAAAAACTAAATTGTTTCCCTAAAACAGAAAAAAAGTTTGGAAAGAATGTTAGATCTTGTAATAGTTTATTTAGGCAGATGTCTTGATTTTTAGAAAGTTCTAATGGTCATCTATGATGGATGTGATCCTCAAACTTGAGTGCATCAGAATCACCTGGAAGGCTGTAATAACCAATTGTTGGGCCCCATTCCCAGGTTTTCTGATCCCTAAGGTCTGGGATGAAGCTCAAGAATTTGCTTTGGTAACACATTTCAAGGAGATGTAGATGCTGCTGATCCAAGGACACTTTGTGAGCCAATATCCTACAGTAAAGATGTTGCCGTTCCAGTTGAACACAATGGATGGAATATATTCATCTATTTGCACAAAAGGCTGCTGTGTATTTGTATATATCTCAACTCTTTCCCATTTAAAAAAATGTTTTAAGAGCTGAAAAACAGGTAAGAGGCAGCTGACCTAGAAGACCACAGAAAACAAAAAGTTATTCCTTTGGGAATAGGTGTTAGAAAAATAGAAGTATGCAATGCTCGAAAACTGCAGGCATCAGGTGTCTCTAAGGATAAGAAATAGGACTGAAAAACAGGAAAATTAGTTCAAAATCTGGGGCAACAAATCCCCAGATCTCCTTCTATATCCCAGCAGAAGATTACATGTTTACCCTCAGAGAGAATTAAGCCATGAAGGATTTGGCGTCAGAGGAACCTGGCAAAGGTTGGAAAGTATTTTACTGAAAAGCCAGAGACATAAAGGAAAAATCTACACACAAAAAGGTGAGACCACAACCCACCACCACCTTACCTTCCACCCCTGGTCCCTTCTCTTGAGCCTCACCCAAACTGGCCAGCAGAAAATTGATCACACACATCCTCCCTGGCAAAACTAATCAGGTCAAAAGACCAATAGATACTGATATTAAGGATTCTTCAATGAAGTGGGATCACTATCATCCAATGACCCTACATGAAAACCAGAAAATATGCCCCATGCACACACAAACAGGTTCCAGTTAGTGTTGTGGTGCTTCACTCTTAGGTATGAATTATTACCCAAGGGTGATCAAACATTAGAACAACTCTCCCAGAAGAATGACTACAAAATAAACTAACAGAACAAGAGAACTTAGAGGAAACAAAGCTAGTCAAAGCAGCAATCAAAACAATAAACAACTCAAACTATTTTAAATCGGATGGGTAGACAACAAGGTCTTTATTCAATATCCTGTGACAAACCATAATAGAAAAGAATATGAAATATATATATATGTAGAGCTGAGTCCCTTTGCTGTTCAGAAGAAATTAACACATTGTAAATCAACCATATGTCAAAATTTTAAATAACTGATTTTAATATAAAGTATTAAAAATAATAAATAGCTATAAACAATGCTTTTAAAAGAAAAGATACTGCATTCATGGAAAAAATAAAAATATAGTTTTCATTTTTTAAAAAGGAACACTGAGCACAACAACGAATATTAAATCATGATGATAGAAATGAAAAATAAAATCGAGAAAGTCTCCAATAAATTATAGAAGTGAAGCAAAAGGAGACAGAAGAAATCCCTATATGACAGTGGTGATCAACTGAGGGGTGATTTTCCCTTTTGAGGGCATTTAGCAATGTCCAAAGGCATCTTGAGTTGTCACACCAGGGAGATGGCTGTTTCTGTCACGTAGTGAGTAAAGGCCAGGGATGCTGCTAAACATCTATTAACCAAAATTTCAGAAATGAAGACCTTATTGAAGTAAAAAGGTGTTTACTTGGGGTTTGTTAAGACTGCAGCCTGGGAGACACAGATTTAAGAAGCGTTTAAATTTTGTTCCTCTGGACTACAAAATAGAGAGTGCTTATAAAGGTTAAAAGCTCAAGGTCACAGTTGGTTACATAAGTTGTTTGTCGAGAATTATAATTGGAGCAGGCAAGAAGCAAGGGTGCCTGTTAGGCAAGGATTGGTTGTAGCCTGAAATGGCTGAACAGTTAAAAGAGAAAACAACCTTGAGACCACAAGTTTGCATCTACAGACGCTGATGTTTAAAATGGCTGGCAGCATCCTTGACTTTGGTACAGTTCACAGAAAGTTCAAGTTCTCAGTGAGACAGGGTTGTGTCTGGGACCAGGTCCTCAATGCCCTCCACCCCGACTCCACTTTGTATGCCTGAAGTGTGATGACTCCATTAGGATTTCAACCTGTCATCACCTCCTAGAATGCACAGGGCAGCCCCGCACTATAGAAAGTGATCTCTCCCAAAATGTCAAGGATACACCAAGGCTTAAAATCCCTGCCATAAAATAATGCAGTCACTTAAATGTGAATCTCTCCACCTTCTACAAAAATATACACATCGACAAGGAGAACAAATACAACTGCTCATGATCCAAACCAATAATATGAATCCAAAAATATTACAAACTTCAAATTACTTGTAAATAAGGAAATAAATATCCAAATCCCGAGTGGAGAGTCAGGGCAGAGAAGAGAGGAAAGAGAGGAGAAGGAAGGGGATAAGAGGGGAGAGGAGGGAAGGCAGAGAAGGTCTGGGAGTAGTAGGAACTGGACAGAATAAACCCCAGAAGTAGAGAATCCACCCTAAGTGGAAACATACTAAAAACAGGTCTCAGATGGGAAAACTGGCATCTGGAAAATTAAAAGGAAAGCTTTTGAGAGTGTATAGTCGAGGAGGTGCCCTTCTGGGGACAGGCATGCTCTGGTACCTTGTGGAAATAAAAGGTCCCATGGCAACAAAGGAGGCGTACCATATGAACACACACCAACCAATTCCATCCCTCCATATAGGCACCACTGATTAAAGAGAATGTACTTCAGTAGAGCAATGGAGGAGCCTGTGGAACTAAAAACAAACGGACAAACAAAAAAACTAGAAAATACCCAAATTTCTCATCCCTGCTGCTGCTGCTAAGTCGCTTCAGTCATGTCCGACTCTGTGCGACCCCACAGACGGCAGCCCACCAGGCTCCCCGGTCCCTGGGATTCTCCAGGCAAGAACACTGGAGTAGGTTGCCGTTTCCTTCTCCAATCCATGAAAGTGAAAAGTGAAAGGGAAGTCACTCAGTCGAATCCGACTCTTAGCGACCTCATGGACTGCAACCTACCAGACTCCTCCATCCATGGGATTTTCCAGGCAAGAGTACTGGAGTGGGGTGCCATTGCCTTCTCATCCCCGGTTTACAAATATAAATGGTGGATCCCGGGAAACTAATATGGCCCCAATCATTCTCTGAGGAAATTTAATCTCTTCAAAGAAGTTCTTCTGTGACTGAAGGTTGACCTTTTGATCTTTCTGAGGTATTAGCAGAAGTTTGTCCAGCCACAGTCTCAGATTTTTCTTGAAAACACAATTTTCTGTCTGCTAATCTCTTAATTTTAACACCTTCTGCAATCCAGATAGGCTGAGAATTTCCCAAATCATCAAATCTTGGTTCCTTTTTATTTAAAATTTCTTACCTCAATTTGTCTTTTCCCTTTCACATCTTACTATAAGTAGCAAAAAAGAAACCAGAGTATGTGTTCAACACTGTGGTGGAAAACTCCTCAGCTAAATATTCCCCTTCATCGTTTCCAAATTCCACTTTCCACAGAATTGCAAGATACAATTTTGCTGGGCTTTCTACCACTATATAATGAAGATCCCATTTCCTCCAGCTTCTCGTAAGTGTTCATGTTCATGTTCGAGTTCATCTCTCCTCCATTCTCCACAATTCTCAAAAGCATCCTTGGGTATCCTACTAATGACTCTTTATTTAACTGAGTATATGGTATTATCAAATTCAAAAGCTCCAAGCCAATCATGGTTGGGAAAAGAAAGCTGGAGCCCTGGGCTTCAAGGTATAAATTGACAGGAATAGCTAACAAGAAAGCCCTTTTGTGATGGTGACGTCCACATTGGCAAGATATAATAACTAAATACATAGGTTTAAATCCTGTGTCTGCTGCTGACCATCTGAGTGAGCTCAAGTACATTTTTAAGCCTCTCTGAGCTTCAGTGTCCTAATGTGTGATGTAGAGATTAAAATACCTACTTAAAGAGTTGTTTTGAGGCTTAAACAAGATATTGAATGTAAATTACACTTAGCACAGTGCCTGGCTTGTGGTAAGTGCTCTTTAGATGGAATCTTAAAAGAAATGATCTCCGTGCTCCCTGGTGAGTGTAACAAAGAGTAAATCATCAACAGCCCTGTTCTTGGAATCCTTGAATGACAATCCAAGGGACAACCACTGCTTCAGGGAGAACCCAGGACACTATAACCATGAAGAGCCAAAAGTGAAATGAGCATACATTCATAGAGCGAGCAAAATATTCTGATTTCTCCTCTCCCTTTGAGACAGTTTTTGACGTTTATTTTGGGGTGTAAATGTTTATTTACATTTTACTAAAATAAAAATTAAATATGTTTACTTTAGTATGGACACATACACGTACAGACACATACATACACTGAGATATTTCTTCCCCCAAATCAGTGACTCTAAAAACTTGTACATGAATCAGCACCATGTGCAGGGCTTGTTGAAACAGGAATTTCTGGGTCTCAGCCCTTGAGTATCTCTTCCTGTAGGTCTGGGCTGTGTGCGTCCGTGTGTGTGTGTGTGTGCGTGTGTACCTGTGCACGCACGCACTCAGTCTTATCTGACTCTATGACTCTATGTACTGGAGC
Organism: Bison bison bison; assembly: GCF_000754665.1. NCBI lineage: Eukaryota > Metazoa > Chordata > Mammalia > Artiodactyla > Bovidae > Bison > Bison bison. The sequence continues at coordinate 2,898,665 of NW_011494738.1, read as the reverse complement.
CCGCCAGGCTCCTCTGCCAATGGAATTTTCCAGGCAAAAAACACTGCAGTGTGTCGCCACTTCCTCCTCCAGGGGATCTTCCCAACCCAGTGATCAAAAGACAAATCTCCTTTGTCTCCTGCTTTGGCAGGCAAATTCTCTACTACTGTGCCACCTGGGAAGCCCATAGATTTGGGTGGGGCTGCAGAATTACATGCAACAGTCTCCAGTTGATGTTACTGCTGCTGGTCCCAGGACCACATGGGGAGAACTACTGCCCTCAAGAACGAGAAAATGGATGTGCCTTCTGAAAGTATATGGCATTCTATCATTGGTCACATAAGATTAAAATGGCTTTTAAATAAGTGTGTGATACTTAATGCATTTTTCACACAACCAGCAGAAATATAAGCAGACAGATAGCCCTTGTGTCTGAAAACTGAATTTAACCCAGTTCTTTTTTAAATTGCAATCTATAATATTCTTTTTTCCTCCAAAATTTAGAGCCTGCAAAACCTTTACCCATTTTATTAATACTGGCTGTTATGAAACATTACCGTAAATCACACTTCAGTTTTTGCAGAGTGGTTCAATAAAGTGGGGTAATATAAGTTGGAGACAAATTCTTATTCTCATTGCCCAAGAGGATAAACAAAGGATAAATTATATTCAAGGAGTCTGACCTAAGCAGGAATTTTGAAGGCATTCAGTATCTACCAAAACTAATCAGCTACAGCCTTCTGGGAAAAAAGTGGGGTTTTTCCTTTTTTTTTTTCAGGTTCTCTGTGGGATGGCTGTAAAAGTAGAGGATTTTATTTTTTTAACAACATAAAGTCTAATAATTCTTCTACTTCATTTCAACACAGAAAAATTTGATGAAGCACTTTCAGCATTTTAGTGTATTTCAAAAGACTTTTAAACAAACAACTATAATTTTAAACAAAAAAGCAATTATAATCTAACAAGAGTCTATTGAATACCCTTTAGTTAAAGATAAGTGAGACAGAAGATAATCATGTACCTCAGGGCACTTAAATAAAGCACATTCAGTGTGTGTGTGTGTGTTCAACATGTAGTCCAGAGGAAAGGGCTTATTTCCATACCACTGTATAAAGGATACTGTTTACCTGATCTTACACTCAGAGTATCAGGCCTGGGAATACACACAGCTACTGAATCCATCTAGTTTACTTGCCTCTATACTGCAGTATATGAAGGATGTGTCCAATATTTTCGCCATAAGTTCCTTTGCCCTAAAGATCTTTGATGCAAGTATTTTTTGCAGCAAACATTTTCATTGCATAACTAATTAGCCATAAGGCAATTTTGCCATAAAAGTTAAGATAATGAAAAAAGAGGGTCATTAAAATGGAAATAATGAAACATGAGAAAGGAACAAGAAAACTAAAAAGAATTTGTTGCAAAACACAAAATATTTGAATACACTTAAAACATGTATAGATTCATGGCAATATTGTGAAGATAACTGATTTTATTTTGTGAGTTGTACCTAAGCACTTGTCTTCAAAATCTTTTATTGATAGTAAAATCTTAAAAAAAAAATTTTTTTTTTTTTTGCTTGTTGATTCATCTCCTCATTTGGCATCACACTTTTTCTTCATCAAGAGGAGTCTCGATTTCCAAGTACTAGGATGCATATTGGTAATTGAAGTTTGTGTCATGTTGTGAAAGCTTCTATCCCATTATTTGTTCTTGGCATATTGTCACATGTCCGTTGGTAGATGTTCCAAAGTTCTATGGGAAATGTGGTTCAACTCTCTGTCAGCTCAATAAAGCCATCAGTAATGTTTCTAACCAAAGACATGCTAACACATTCCAACCAGTTGAAACCAAACTGTCAAACCAGACCTTCAGCCAGTTATTTTATCTTTCACAGCAAAATGGCCTTACAGCCAATAAGTTATATGGCAAAAATGCTTGTGGCAAAGATGTCTACAGCAAAGTCGCTCACAGCAAAAATACCCAGAATCATGAGGGAGTCCTTATGACTGATAGTATGAAAGATGTTCCATTCAGACCCTTGCCCCTCCTCTCTAAAAAAATCAATTCTCATTAAGGTCAACAATCACCTCCATGTTACTAGATCCAATTTTCATTTTTATTCCTCATCACATTTGATGTTCCCATGGCAAATCAACGTTGATGACCACATCTTTTGTTTTTAAGTAATCACTTCCCTTTTCTTTCATACCTCATGTTTCTGATTTTTCTCTTCTCTGGCTGGTCCTTCTCAGGCTCCTCTGAAGACTGGGTCTCCTCAAGTCTTTCCTCAGCTTGAGTCCTCCTGTCTTCAGTGTCTCCCAAACACTTTTCACATGTACCACAGCACCAACCACTCTTCAAACACCAATGCTCTCAAATTACATCTCAGTCTCCAGAACTCTTTTCTCAGCTCCTATGTAACTAAAACTGATCGTACAATCATTTCTCTAAAATCTCTACCTTAGTTGCACAAAGTCTAGGAGACCTCTTATCTCTCCCTGCTCTACACACGATGCATCACCATGACCACAAATCTTACTCCCTAAATGGCGCTTGAAGGCTTTGATTTCTTTCTACCTCCACACCCACCACTTTAGTCCAAAGTACCACCATCTTTAGCCTGGATTCTCACAATAGCCAGGTCTACACACTCTGATCCATTCTCACTCCCTCTACTATATTCTCCATGATGCAATCAGCATAACCTCAAATTACAAATCTGAGAAGAAACTTCTTAGAGAATTCAGTACCAATCAAGCTTCAAATCATTTGACACCCACTGGGCAATAAACTCCTCCATTCCCCAGCTAACACAGTTGAGAACAGTCAAACTTAGTCGACCCCCTCCTTGATCATCCTGTGCTTCGGCAAGGCCACTACTATCCCGTCACAGAGACAGTAGTTTGAAGCTCATGTTGAGATTCTACCCCTCCCGCAACTGTTTTTTGGACTGACACTCTTCAGAAATTTTGTTTCTGAAAGAAAATATCCCTCTCTTACCCTCATCCTTATTTGGAAACCTGGCTTCTAACAGGTCATCCATTTGTAGTAAACTTTTCAAAAATAATTATAATCTGATCCCAACTTTCTAGAGCCTGGACATGTTCAGACAGCAGGAAGAACAAAGTCACCAGCTTTCACATAGCCCAGCTAATCATGGAAGTGTGTCCAGCTTCAGATAACTTGTTTTAATTTTTTTCTCGGCAGAGTAACGTAAAATTAAAATGGGGAAAGATATTTAGTATTTAATAGAAAGCTTTAAAAAGAAACCTGCTGTCATTGCTATGTATCTTGATGCAAACAAAGATTATGATGATAATAAAAGGATATAGAAGATACTTGGCATTCGAAGAAAAATAAAACAGAAATCTGATGACGTAACCTCTTGTTTAAAAGTGTTCAAAGCTTGTGCATTGCTCTTAGAACAAAAGCAAATTCCTTACAACTCTGAGGCTCCACAGAGACTAGAATCTTCTAACTCCCAGTCTCTACTGCACCACCACCACCCCTTACTCCCTGGGCTCCAGCCACACTCCCTTCAGTTGCTTGAATGCACCAAGCTCCCACCTCCTATTTGCTCTCCCCTCCTGTACACTTAGTTAACTTGTGTTCACTCTTCAGTTGTCAGCCTATAGCCTGCTTTGTCAAGGAAGGCTTTCCTGATGTTGAAGACTGATCTCACACCACCATGTACTTACTTCTTCATGGCACTTATCACAATTGTGGTTTTATGTTTATTACTAAGATTCGTTGAGTAACGTCAGCCTCCCACTCTAGACTGTAGGGCAGACTGTAACTTTTGTCATGTATTATATCCTCAGCACCTGGCCCTGCCAGATGCTCAATAAACACTTACAGAATAAATGAGGAGATAAATAAGAAAGATTAGCTGAGAATTCATTAATGCGGACTCTGTAATAAATAACACAGAATGCTAACAAATAATATGGCCACAGAAAGAGGTGTGAACTCACATAAACCACCAAGCATCCAATACTATGCATGGGTTTGGGGGGCTTCTGGCCTAACTGCTCATTTCTCCTCACTAGAATGTCACTGAAATCCATAGATGGGTGGGTGTGGGAATATACTCTTACCCAGATCTTTGTCTTATTGTCTGGTCCTAAGTCATCCACTGATCCAGTCCCTCCTATTTCTCAGCTGTTCAATTCATATGCCAGGATGTCCCCACAGGCTGCTCGCCTCTTTGGACCAGTCCCTGAACTAATCACAGAGATTAAAAAAAAAAAAAAAAACACTCAGCAGCATGGTAGTCAGGGCCCCTCATGATCCAGCAGTAACATGTATAGCACTCTGTCTATCAGTCAGTCATACTCCTCAAACACAGCATTCTAGCCCCACTCATCTACTCTAAGTTCTCCAAACATGCCATGTTGGCTCTCCTCCCAGGTTTTGCACAGGCCATTGCCTCTGTCCGTGATGCTCTTCCCAATGCCCCCTTCATCCTTCACACCTCTACATGCCTGCCACCTTCTTCTGACAAACTTTGCTGCCCCAGTGAGGTTCGACTAGGGGCTTCTCCTTTGCAGATAATGACCCACTAGGCTTCCCCGTTCACAGGGTGCCTTGTGGTACAGTGGTTTTGCCTGTGTCCTTTAAGGTCTTCCTCACTAGTCTGCAAGAACAGAGGCTGAGCCTTTCTCAGTTGCATCATCAGAGCTCAGCAGAGAGTTAGAGACTAGTAGGTAATTAGTAAATACTCACTGAGCAGCTGCAGAGAAGCTTCAGATTCTATTTATGCAACAGGTCAGAGTCAGTCAGTACCAGAGTTCTGCAACTCAAAGCAATTCTTGTTTCCTTTGCCTTTGCATAGATTCAGTACCACTGCAGAAACCCTGAGATGCGTTGCTTCCCTAATGCTCACTTGGCAACAATACCTACTGCAAAATATTGCCTTCTGTGTAGTACTGAGTACAAGGCATTTTGTAGGCCTCTCTATATTTTGACAGGAAGAAAATAATTTTGCCAGAATCAGCACAATTCAAAATAATCCTCCTCCTGCTAACCCTAAGATTTGTACTTTAGCACTTTCAAAAGTGTGTTACAAGAAACATCATTATCTAGGATGTTAATTGATACTATGCAAAAAAGAACTATTCCAAAGTAAACTATGTTTGAGAAACACTAGATAAAACAAAGTTAGATGACAGTCTTCACTGTAAGATTTCTCAGAGCCTGTGACAAGTTAGTCTACATCATGAAATTCCAAGAGGAAGATCTAGTTCACAAACATTTCCCAAATATACTAAACCTTAGACTCCAAACCCACCCTTTTTGTGCATTTTTGGGGGAGAGAGACTGGTCTTCTATGGAACTCAACTTTGGGAAATGCTGCTTTATGAATACTTTCTATTAATATATCTTATAAAAAAAAAACATTTCCTCAGCTTAAAGACTGATTGCTGCCTTCTATGGAGTTGTACTGTGCATCAGTGTTATGTCCACTCATATATGCAAGTGACATTCATGGTCCCTTCTTAGTGCAAGAACGCACATAGCTGAGGAAGTACTGCTTAGCACAGCTCTGCCTCCAAGGGAGCTTGTTCACAAGGCAGAATAAGAAAGTGCCTACAACCTAGTCCACTAGGCATGGTGCACCAAAGAAGCAGTCCATGTCCTTCCACTGAACAGAGCCAAAGAGGTAGAACACAGGTTTCCCAACTGCCCTTCCCAACTGCTGCTCAATATTTGTAAAAAATGACCTTACCCTTGATGTTGCTCTTTGAAGGCAAATTTTATATTCAATCACTTTGTTCTAAGCAGATACTTGCTACACCCTCTCGGTTCAGTCGCTCAGTCGTGTCCAGCTCTTTGTAACCCCATGGACCGCAGCATGCCAGACCTCCCTGTCCACAACCAACTCCCAGAGTTTACCCAAACTCATGTCCATTGAGTCCATGATGTCATCCAACCATCTCATCCTCTGTCATCCCCTTCTCCTCCTGCCTTCAATCTTTCCCAGCACCAAGGTCTTTTCCAATTGAGTCAGTTCTTCACATCAGGTGGCCAAAGTATTGGAGTTTCAGCTTCAGCATCAGTCCTTCCAGTGAACACTCAGGACTAATCTCCTTTAGGATGGACTAGTTGGATCTCCTTACAGTACAAAGGACTCTCAAGAGCCTTCTCCACCTCTCAATAGTAACAAACCTTCAATGCCCCTTTTGACCTTTAATTATGTGTGTGTGTATGTGTGTGTGTATATATATATACATGTGTATACATATGTATATACGTATATATATATAGGCTGCCCTGGTGACTCAGACAGTAAATAATCTGCGTGCAATGCAGGAGACCTGGGTTCAATCCTTGGGTCGGGAGGATCCCCTGCAGAAGGAATGGCAACCTGCTCCAGTATTCTTGCCTAAAGAATTCCATGGACAGAGGAGCCTAATGGGCTAAAGTCTGTAAGGTCACAAAGAGTCAGACACAACTGAGCAACTAATACTTCCTTCTTTCCTTATATGTGTGTGTCTGTGTATTCTTTTTCAGATTCTTTTCCGTAATAGGATAAATGGTTCTTTTCTTGTTTTTATCTTGAATGTAGAACTGGCCCAGCTGGTTCTAAACCATTCCTGGGCCCTTCCTAGTATACACTCTCAACATACACACACTGCACACACACATACACACACTACACACACATACACACACACACACACACAAACACACACCATTTAAATTTTAAGTTTATAAATCTTTCTGCAAAAAGTCAAGTCATACAAGAAATTTCAAAAATATAATTTCTAAAGGACAATCAGACTCTACCCTCCAATAAACCATTTTCATAAATCCTACATGAACAAGGAGTGAGGAGACAGACACAGAAACACACAGATCATGAGCTTCACAACCTCTCGGTGGCTCCAGTAGTGACAGCAGAGGAGGAAGCTGTCCCCACGGAACAGCCCACCCCTCCACTTCCAAGTCCACCTCCCCCACAATTCACAGCACACAAACTCACGCCATTGAATCTATTTGCAGGACCCTTGTATTCTGGGGGATTTATGATAATAGCCCTATGTTTCCTTTTACAGATCAATAAGACTTCAAAGCTGAGAGCTGGGAAAATGTAAACTCACTGTGGGTATAAAACCCACTGCTTATTTACTATTCCTCACAGCATGTGAGCTAATCTAATACTTCATTTCTGACCCTAGAAAATGTGTTGAATTTCATGAGTCTCAAAGCTAGATGTGTCTGGTTTTGGCCTGTTTGGCCTTGGGGAAAAGAGAGGGCAGAAGAGAGGGAGACAGGAACTAAATTCGGCCAACATCTATTGAGTGCTTACTTTGCTTTGATCAATGTGGGATAAGGAAAGAGTGAAAGCTGGGAAGTATCAGGACAAGTGGTCCCTCCCTTATGACAGGACCAGCATGACACCAACACCCCTAACACAGCAAGAGAGGAAGGATGGGATGGAGACAAAGGCAAGGCCACTCGAGGCCAGAAAGAAAGACACAGGCAGGACAGCATAGGACCGTAATGACAAATGAGCCGCTCAATATCTGTAAAAGAATGACCTTACCCTTGGTGCTGCTCCTTGAAGACAAATTTTATATTCAGCCACTTTGTTCTAAGCAGACACTTGCTACACTCTCTAAATAGTAACAAACCTTCAATGCCTCTTTTGACCCTTAGTTATACATATATATATATATATATACATTCTTTTTCAGATTATTTTCCATTATAGGTTATTACAATATATTAACTATAGTTCCTACTCACCATTCAGCCTTAACTTTTAAAACAATTGCAACTGACACTGAGGTGCTATCCATGATCTGTTATATTTGCATGTCTTATCTACATCGAGAATTAGAGTTTCAAAAATGTAAGCCATTATCCATTCTAACTTCTGCAATTTTCTGACTGAACAAATCCTGTCTAACTTACTTCCACCTTATCCTCAATGGTGGGAATGTCAGCTGAGGCTGAGAGTGAAGGTGAACAATACTCCAGAGCTCTTATAGCTCATCCACTCAACAATATTTATGTAAGAAGATAAAAAGATGAAGAAGAATCCAGGAGGCTCCTCAAGGAGCTCAGAGCCTGATGGGGGAGAGGACACAGAAACCAACCATCCCTAGAAGAGAGTAAGGAAAACCGGCAGTGAGCACAGTGAGAATGGCCTCAGAGGCTTACAAGGGTGACTCATTTCATCAGCACACTTCTGTCATTCCCATTTTAGGGACGAGGAGACCAAGGCTTAGAGTTAAACCCAGAAAGCTTATCTCTAGAGCCACAGTCTCAACCACCACCATATACTTTGATCTCACACACCTACTTTGGCAGGCACCTTCTGCCACCTCCAACCATAAAGTTTCTCCAAATCTCATATGACCTCTCCTTTCCTCCTGACTCCCATAAACCCATCCAGATGGCTTGGAAGAAAGAACAGTGAGACATTGTGCTGTGTGGCTGGGTTTTGCACTCTGAGTATGACATAGCCAGTTGCCTTCTTAACCATTTTTTTTCACTCAAACTTTGGACAGTGACCAGTGCAAATCATGTCTGATTCATTAGAGCCAGGAACACAAAGACAAATAGAAAACCTTTAGATGTAGCTTTAAGTTATTTATCAACTATGAGTTGATACCAGTTAATAATATCAAGACCTTAAATTTGCTTTTCCCCTAAAGGGTCAAAACATGATATACACAAGTACACTCAGTCCAGACTCAAAATTAGGAGGAAGGAACTTTTGCTATAACTTTGAATCAATGGATTCTATGGCTGTTTTAATGTTTACCTGGGTAAACTTACAGTCTGGTTAAAACTCCCCCTTAGAGTTGGGTTCTTAACTTTCCCAAACCTCCCAACACACATCTTATTTCACCCTCACAATCCCATAAAGGAGCTTTTACCACATTTCACAGCTAGAAAGCTGAAATTTAGACATTTCAAAACACAAAAAAATTTCAAGTACATAAATGTGCTTCTTCTACAAAACATGATTCTATAAAACATAATTTTTCTATAAAATCATTATCTCAGTTTAGAAATCTACCAGAGCTTATGCACTACCATTGAGAGAAACTATTTGTTAGAACTCTGTTTCTAGAAGTGGAACCACCTAGGTACAGACACATATCTCCTGCAACGAAACTGCTTTTAACACTGTTTAATATCACTCCGGCAGGCCTTCTAACCTCACATTTTAGCCCCATTCACAGTGGGCTTTCTCCTGTTGAAAAGAAGAGCTGCATCTTAACTTCTGCAGGACGTGACCCGACACTTGACTGATTATACTATTTCTAGTTGCAGCTGTAGGCATTTGGGTTCAAAGTGAAATGAACCACTGGAGAGGGTGAAGTGTTTAAATTCTCCAACTGCTAAAGCTGAGGGCTTAGCTCTCTCTATCCAAGGCCTACCTATTCTCACAGTTGCAAACACTTGACGAAAAAACCCTCTCTTTAAAAGAAAGACTACATAACTTGACTGTGAAGGAAGTTGAATGGTCACTAAATGCTTTGAGGTTTTTAATTGGGAGTTTCATGCAGAAACACTATGGGACAAAGGAGGGACACAGGATATCCATTTGCATTGTAACTCACCCTCCCAGAGGAGCCACCTCACATAACAGAAGAGGTGTGACCTCCAAATCTGACTCACCTAGACTGTGGTCCCAAATCCCCAGGTTAACACCATTCAGGCTCCTCCTACAAGTCAGGGAAAACAATGTCTGCCTAATAGGATGTGCATGCATGCATGCTCAGTCACGTCCAACTCTTTGCGACCCCATGGACTACAGCCCACCAGGCTCCTCTGTTCATGGAATTTTTCAGGTAAGAATACTGGAGCAGGTTGCCATTTCCTACTCTGGGGGATCTTGCTGACCCAAGGATTGAACCTGCATCTTTGGTGTCTCCTACATTGGCAGGAAGATTCTTTACCACTGAGCCACCAGGGAAGTCCTGGGATCAATCAATTTCTGCTGCTGCTGCTGCTAAGTCACTTCAGTCGTGTCCAACTCTGTGCGACCCCATAGATGGCAGCCCATCAGGCTTCCCCGTCCCTAGGATTCTCCAGGCAAGAACACTGGAGTGGGTTGCCATTGCCTTCTCCAATGTTAGGAAAGTGAAAAGTGAAAGTGAAGTCGCTGAGTCTTGTTCAACTCTTAGCGACCCCATCGTGGCTATCTGAGTATTTTCCTCCATCCATGGGATTTTCCAGGCAAGAGTACTGGAGTGGGGTGCCATTGCCTTCTCCAAATCAATTTCTAGAGCTGTCATAAAAAAGTACCACAAACCGGGTAGCTTAAAATACAAAAACATTGTACCACAGTTCTGGAGACCAAAATTCTAAGGCCAAGGGGTTAGCAGGCTTGGTTCCTTCCAAGAGCTGTGAGGGAAGGCTCTGTTCCAGGCCCCTCCCCTTGGCTTGTAGGTGGCCATCTTCAAGTTCATATGGTGTTCTCTCCATATCCATGTCTATGTCTAAATTTCCCCTTTTCATAAGAACACCAATCATGTTGGATTAGGACCCTATTGCTATTTTAACTTGATTACTTCTATAAAAAACCCTATCTCCAAATAAAGTCAGTACATTCTGGAGTATTATGGCTTAGGACTTGAACCTGGAATTGGGGGAGGAGGTTACAATTCAAGCCATCACACTGGGAGAGAACATTTTTTAAGCCCTTGGCATAACGAGCATTCAAAAATTGATTCCTGATTTTCCCAGTCCTGGCACTGCTATTGTCCACCATAAACTCTGGGTAAGTAATCTAATCTCTTTGAGTATGTGATCCATGCCTATGAAGAGAAGTGGCTAGAATCATGGATTTAAAAGGTTTCCCTAATACTCTCTGCTGCTGTACTTTGCTGATGCCTTTTTCTGCTCTAATACATATATTTTGCATTTTATAACTTCTACCAGGACAGTCTGTTTTTCCTTTCTTCCTTCCTTCCATCTTTCCACTTTCCTTCCCTTCTTTATACCTACAGGCATCTCTGCCAATCAATTTGAATGCATTTTTAATAGCACCGTAACTTTAGTTTACTCACATTATTAGGGGAAAAGATGGACCTCATTAGCTGAGCTAATCTCCTCCCACAAACCATGGGATAAAAGAAAACATGTTTAAAATTTTTCAGATGTGCTTACAAAATCCAAAATAGTCAGCCATTCCTAGGAAGCAAATTAAAATGCCCCTGTCATTCCTGGAAGTTACGTAAGGAACCACATAACCTAGTGTTCCAGAAACCAAATGACTGAGAGAATCATAAAATTAAAAAAAAATTTTATGATTGGGACGAGGGAGAGGGTGGGAAGATTTGGGAGAATGGCATTGAAACATGTAAAATATCATGTATGAAACGAGATGCCAGTCCAGGTTCGATGCACGATACTGGATGCTTGGGGCTAGTGCACTGGGACGACCCAGAGGGATGGTATGGGGAGGGAGGAGGGAGGAGGGTTCAGGATGGGGAACACATGTATACCTGTGGCGGATTCATTTTGATGTTTGGCAAAACTAATGCAATTATGTAAAGTTTATAAATTAAATAAAATTTAAAAAAAAGAAAAAAAGAAAAAAGAAAAAAAAATTTTTTTTGATGTGTACCATTTTGAAAGTCTTTATTGAATTTGTTACAATATCGTTTTTGTTGTTTTTTTTTTTAATTGGAGGAAAATTGCTTTACAATGTCGTGTTGGTTTCTGCCATACAATACAGGGGCATAATTATATACACATCACCTCCCTATTCAGCCTCCCTCCCCCACCCATTCCCACCCTTCTAGGTTATCACAGAGTACTGTGCTGGGGTCCCTGTGTTATTTGCCAATTCAGCAACTGTCTATTTTACACATGCTAGTGTATATATGTCAATCCTATTTTCTCCGTTTGTCCCACTCTCTCCTGCCCTCACTGTATTCACAAGTCCATTTTCTACATCTCGTCTCCATCCCTTCCCTGCAGTTAGATTCATCAATACCATTTTTCTAGACTTCATATATATGCATTAATGTGTATGTATTTATGTTCCATCATGTCCAGCTCTTTGGGACACCATGGCCTGTAGCCTGCCCTGCTCCTCTGTCCATGGGATTCCCCAGGCAAGAATACTGGAGTGGGTTGCAATTTCCTTCTCCAGGGAATCTTCCTGACCCAGGGATCAAACCCACATCTCCTTTCTCCCACATTGGCAGGTAGAGTCTTTAACTACACCACCATGCTGTGCCACCTGGAAAGTCACACTTTAATATGCAATATTTGTTTTTTCTCTTTTTAACTCACTTCACTGTGTAAGCTTGTGAAAAGTGAAAGTGTTAGTCACTCAGTCATGTCTGACTCTTTGTGACCCTATGGACTGTAGCCTGCCAGGCTCCTCTATCCATGGAATTCTCCAGACGAGAATACTGGAGTGGGTTGCCATTCCCTTCTCCAGGGGACCTTCCCAATGCAGTAATCGAACCTGGGTCTCCTGCACTGCAGGCAGATGCTTTACCATCTGAGCCACCAGGGAAGCCACAAGCTTGTGAAGTTGAAAATCAAATCAAGGGTTTGACAAGAAAAACTCCATGGAAGTTTCCAGGGGAGAATTTCCACAGGAAGAATACATTCTATCCTCGTGCTAAGGCTCCTAGGCTCTGTATCTGGCTTTACCAACCACCAGGGGCTGCCTGCTCTAGAGTCGTGTGTTTCTCTGGTTTCAGCACACATGTGGGGGGTCTTGGAGCCATACAAAAATCAGAGTTATGTGCAGGTCTCTCCTGTCCCTCCCTCTTCATTAAGGACAATTTGGCTTCTGAGGAGAGTGGTCTTCCATATGCTGTTGGGATGACTTGACAAGGGCCCCAGTTTCCTTTGGAAAAGGAATACACCAGGAGCTTCTGCAGCCTTGGGGATGGGCTGCTTGCTCAGTTGTCCCTGCATCCAAGCTCAGAATCCCACCTAAGTCCAGAGAGCAGGTCTTTCCTAACAGTCAGTTCTGACCTGGGCAGTCACCTACATTGGTGTCCTCAGGCAGGAGGCAGGTGTGCACAGTTTTTGGGGGAAGCTGATGGGCAACCACATGTCTTTGGGTATAATCTATGCCAGGAAATCAGGAGGTCATTCAAACATTTCTAGAGCCAAAGACACTGAGCATGGCCCAGAAGCAATGAAAGATCTTTAGGTTTCTGGTGAGTTCATGACTCGACTCCAGCTCCAGCTGCTGTAATTATGATCTTAACAGGACAGCAATTTCTTGCATCTCTTCTGAAGAGAAGGAGGAGGAAATAAGACAGAACAGCCCTGTCTGTTTCTGGAGGGGGAAGGGGAACCTCTGTATGAGGAGTGCCACAATCCTTTGGGCACCTGATGGGAAGAGCCAACTCATTGGAAGACTCTGAAGCTGGGAAAGATTGAGGGCAGAAGGAGAAGTGGGTGACAGAGGATGAGATGGTTGGATGGCATCACTAAATCAACAGACGTGAGTTTGAGCAAAGTCCGGGAGATGGTGAAGGACAGAGGAGCCGGGTGTGCTACAATCCATGGGGTTGCAAAGAATCACACATGACTTAGTGACTGAACAACAACAACAATTGACTTCAGAGGCCACTCACCAAGGGATAAAGAGATGGAAGGAAGTTTCCATATTTTGTTCATCCCTTTGTTTATGTAATATTAACTTCAAGTGAAATTGTACTGATAGTTCTCCTCCTGCCTCTTCCCTGTGCAGAGTCAAGACCTGCTGAGCCCACTGGAATAGGATTTCACGGGATAACTGGTAAGGGACGACTCAATGTTAAGGCCTGAGATTACAGCAGGGTCTGTGGCCATACTCCAGGGTCCTCAGTTGGTCTTAAGTCCCAAAACTCTGATGGAGAAGCAAGACTCCTTGACATGTCACGGACCCCACTGTTTCCAAAGGTCAGGATTAGCCAGGAAGCAAAACATCAAGGAAGTATCACCAATCCAAAGGCCCTGCTGTGGATGTGGGCCAGGAGCCCAGCATTAGGCAATCAATAACCAGAACATGATCACCAGCACCGCAAAGAGGAAGGGGCATAAAAGAAACTGCTTGTCCACATACTGGGGCATTCCCGGGACAGCTGCAGGAGGCCACCCATCGTTCATGGTCTATGCTGTGGCAAACATGCCACAGGGAAAGACCCCAACTCCAAAATATATCTGGCAGCCACCATCTCTAAATCCATACCCTTGAATCCCCCTCTGTTCTCCGGCTCTGGCCTCTGGCCTTGAGGGCGAGGAGGGGTCTGCTCTCTGGGGGCCTGCCGCCCAGGGCTGCCCCTGCTGTGGAACAGGATGACTTTGTTGTTGCTGATGCCAGCTTTGCCAACGGGACACACCTGTCTGTTAGGTTTTGTCTCCAGCCACTGATGTAAACATGGCCAAGAGAAGAGGAGGCCGCCCAGGCTGATGGTGGCCTCCATGGCTGTGTCCAGGCAGATGCTGCACTCCAAGGTGCCGTCCTGGCCTTCGCTCTCACCAGCACCACTGCTGCTGCCCCTGGGCCCCCAACACTCAAGTTCTCAGGGGACGCATAGGCCAAGGACCCCTTGCTCAACATCCTCGGCTGTCAGCAAGCTTGGAGTGGAGTTTCTCCCCAGAGAAATCCTGGATCAGTCTGTCTGGCCAAACCTCGGATCCCAACCAACACAGACTCTGGTTAACTGATGCAGAGCCCGAATCACACAATTTTAATATATGGGGGAAATTTAGGCTCCTCTGAGATCCTTCAAAAGAGTATTTTAAGATCCCGAGAAATGAAGTGTTTTGCTTGTCTGGGCCATGAATTCACAGCGCAGTCAGAAGTGATATCTGGTAAAATAATGATTTAATTTTGACTTTAAAAGGGGGAATTCCACCTTATCTCATGGGTGGATTCACTGTAAGAGAAACAGCACCAGACGTGGCCTCTGGAGCTTCAGTTGTGTCCATGTGATCGTGGACAACCTGGTGACACTGGGCTCATTGCTGCATTTTTCTGAGTCTCATTTTCCATGTGTCCAAAAAGAGAATAATTCTGGCCTCCTTGGAACTATTGGAAGGATCAAAATATAATAAAGTGTGTCAAAGAAATTTTCAAAGCATAAAACCCTTTACAGATGGAAGATACTTTCATTATTAGCTATGCACATACCTACCTTTTGCCAGCTAAATGAGGTCAGGCTGGCTCCCCACAGGCTTGCTCCCCACTTTAAATGGAAATTAAAATGCACCCTGCCCGTGGGTTCACATTCCAATCACTTACAATAGCTTCTTTTGAACATCATTAAGCAGCACACCTGAAATATACCATTCTTTCTTTTGAAACCTCCTGCTCATCACTTGACCATCCAAAATAGCACCTCAGGGAAAGGAGGTCTGAAACGTGAACAAAATCTTCCAAAATTCAAGGTAATTTTAACAGGAGCTGGGGATATATATATATATATATATGCATACCCTTGCCTCACTTGAAAACTTTTGAATGACTAGTACCCATCCTTAGGTGCTGAAAAGAAATCTTTGCTTTGATATAATCCCTAGGGTCTCCTAATGTATTTATCTTTTTAAAAAGCCAGAACATGCCATCATTCAGAAATATTTAGAGCTATCATTGAGGAGAGAAGGTCTTATTGTTGCTAGGGCAACAGTGATGCCAGAGAAAGAGCAGGGGACTTGGAGCCAAATGGCCTTAGCACGAGGCCTGCTCAGATCATTTACTTGTTCAGAGGCCCCTGGAGTTATGCAACATAACCCTGGCCCAGCCTGTCCCCATGTTATTACAAGGACTAAATTGTGTTCATCTATGCCTGTCTATACACACCACTGAAGAACATGCATGAGTATATAAAGCATGTTGATCCTAATATTTACTACGCGCTCATGAGCTAGACAGAATTCTAGTTCATTCCATGTATCCTGTCTATCCCTGTGTGTGTGCTCAGTCATGTCTGATTCTTTGGGGCCCCATGGACTATGGCCTTCCAGGCTCTTTTATCCATGGGATTCTCTAGGCGAGAATACTGGAGTGGGTTGCCATGCCCTTCTGCAGAGGATATTCCCGACTCAGGGATCAAATCTGGGTCTCTTGTATCTCCTGCATTGGCAGGCAGATTCTTTACCACTCATGCCACCTGGGAAGCCTCATTGCATGTATTATCTTGTTTAATATTCACAGCAAACCTTAGGGAAGAGGTACTATTTATAAAGGCACAGGAAGGCTAAGTGACTTGCCAAGGTCACACCATAGTAAGCGGTAAAGCCTGGATTCAACGCCAAGCAGGCTCCCAAGTTCATACTGTCCCCTCAGCAATGCATCTGCCATCCTGCAAGCAGAACTCTTCACTGGCTCCCCTTCACCTACAAATTGAAACTCAAGTTCCTCAGCATAGCATGAGCATTATCACACCCACTACTGCCCATCTCAACTGGTTCATCTTCTACTGCCCTTTTTCAGATCTTTGTGACCACAGCCATAATAAACAGGAAGAAGAAAACCCATGGACACGGTAAATATAGAACTGGACTGAGGTGAGGTACCTGAGGTGTGGTGGGCACTGAAGCTCTCCTCTAGTAGGGAAGCCCACCATGTTTTCTGCTCAACGAATTGCTATAGGAGGTCACCCTTCACAGAGCTCCACTCTCAGGAGTATCAATTGGGAAGGGGCTAAAGAGGCAAGTCCAATTAATGACTAATGGTTCAAAGTGATAGACAAATTTCAACCACACTCCTAATGATCAATTAAGAGACCATTCGGTACATGGTCAAGGGGGTAGAAGCAGCCTAAGGAAAACACACAAAAACCTCTTCTCTCTTGAGGGTCTGTCTCTCATTCAAAGGCATTTTGAAAGCACACCTTGACTGGGAGTCTGTTGAGACATAGCTGCAGAAATAATGTTCAGGGGACTTCCCTGTTGGCTTAGTGGTTAAGAATCCACCTGCCAATACAGGAGACACAGGTTCAATCCCTGGTCGGTGAAGATCCCACACACCAAGGAGCAACTAAGCTCTTGCACCACAACTATACAGCCTGTGCTCTAGAGCCTGGGGACTGCAACTACTGAAGCCTGAGTGTCCTAGAACCTGTGCTCCGCACCAAGAGAAGCCGCTGCAATGAGAAGCCTGCACACCACAACTACAGAGTAGTCTCTGCTTGCTGCAACTAGAGAAAAGCCCATGAAGCAGCAAAGACCCAGCATAGCCATAAATAAATAAATCAAGTTATTTTTTTAAAAAAGAAATAATTCTCAGGACTCCCTTTGTTTGTGTCCTGTGTGTGGATTTAATTCTCAGTGTCAGCCAAAGAATAGGGTGAAGTTCTATGCAGAATTCAGGGCTCATTCTGGGTTGCCACTTAGCGCTGTTATTTTCCTTTTATTTATGAGAGGATATCAATACACTTTAAAACAAATGCTTTGCCTACTGTGGCATCTCTTCTTTATTGACTGAAAACATGGACAATTATACATGAACATGATACCCACCACCTCCTCCTGGAGACCTGACTTTAGACTATTTACCTTTATGCAAACACACCCAGAACATTCCCCCTCTATAATTCTCAATTCACCCACTTCTCTCTACCAGGAAGCTCTTACCATCATCTAAGAAGCCCCTATCTGTCCTTAAAGGTCCAGATCAAATGAATTGTCCCATGATTTCCCCCAAAAGAAAAAGTTTTCCCTTATTTCTTCCATGTGACCGAGGGGCCAGGGACTGTGCCTTTTCCATCCCTGTGCCTCCTAGGCAACTAGCACAGTGCTTTGTACAGAAGAGTGGCTTCTAAAATATTTGCTTAATTTGCAAATGACAAGACAGATATTAGAACAAGAAAATTCGTTGTAATGGGAAGGGCTAGAGAGGAAAACAGAGAGAAGAAAAGCTGAAAAAGAAAAAAAGAGGGACAGATTCAGTGTCATTTTCCCAGTTACAACCAGTGATTGATTGCCTCAACTATCTTAAGTGGATTATCCACAATGAAGGTTAGCTTGCCTCCAAAATTAAAATTTACCTCCAAGTCATACTGACTAAATCAAGCAATGTCAGACATAAAAATAGTTTGTAAACAATGTTCATAATAGTTGGTTTCATTTTTCTACTCCTGATATCAAGCAGACTTTAACTGGACATCAGTGCTAAACTTATGACGATATTACCTACCAGTACTATAAATTTGCATAATTGTTTTGCCATACGTCTACCTAGTTTCCATTTTCACACTGACAGCTAAATGATAAGTACATCAGGACCCCAGGAAATAACTCACCTAAAACAAAAGTGCCAAGCAAAAATTAATGCACTCACTAATTCACCAACTCTGCACTGAGCGCAAACCACAGGTCAGCACCATCATGGATCACAGAAAGAGCGTGACCATCATCTAAGAAGAGCTCATGACTGAGAACACGGCTCAGGCCAATTCAATGTATACAACCATTAGGTTGGTAGGTTAGAACAGCTAACATTTTTTAGATGCTTAAGGGTTATCTAATTCCCTTCTATGCACATGGAAGTAGCACAATCTCTGGAGTTGACCAAATCAAAAGTATCACAGAAGGCCCCAGTAGCCTCATATGGAGTATGGCTTTTCTGATGAATTCTTAATTAAAATCACTCCTGGAACATGAACTTTTGATTAGGTCAACTGGTTCCCTTTAAAATGTGGCTTAAACTAATTCAAACATTCTTAATGTTATCCAATCTATGCTGAAGTATTTAAAGTGAATTACAGACATCGTAACCCACTGATATCAACATTTACAGTCAAAATGATGTAATATTCTTAAGTCACAAGGACTTGATTCTAGCAGTATTTGCAGTTCCTCTACATGCAGACATTTTACTGAATCACAGCTGTAAGCATCATCTGATAAATTGTACCAGTTCTCTAAAATTCAGTCCCACTTATTGAAAATGTACTGCAACTGAAGTATAGCATCCTAATTATAAAGCAGGGCTGACTGTGGAAAATGTATTTGACTCTTCTGCTACTGTGATTTTTAAAAATTTACACTTCAATTCCCCATGAATGATAAAGGAATTTTGCCTCACTTATTAAGTCCTGAACCACAAATGGGAATGTTCCTCCTTCCTGCATTTGGACCTGGGAATATTTAGAGCATACATCAGTGCCTTTCATTGCAAACAGGCCAATAGGTTTTCCCAGCGACATGAAAAAATGAATTATTCTGCATTAAATAAAATAGCATTTAATTACTACTGTTAAGAAACTTTGAATTAAGACAACTAGAAGGTTAATATTTTATCTCACTGTCTTAATTCAGGATTTTTGTTCATTTAAATTTTTTCATTGGTTATTAATTAATAAGATGTGTGCCTTGTTTTGTTATTTCAGAAATAATTTTCCCAGATATTTCTAGTTAGAAACTTCTGGAAAAAAAAACTAGAACAATGGAAAAATCTCTTCCTCATTTCAGCAAGCCACTGCTTGCTGAGACTCTCCTGTACAACTCAGAGGAAAGTGAGGGTAATTTCTATTGTTCTTTGAATGTGCAGTTCTAAAGAATACCTCCATCATGCAAGAAGCTATGTTCCCACCCTAACTCCCAACAATGGTATTTGCTTCATTAATTTTTTGTGATATAGCTCCTGTGATTTGAACTACTAGGATAGAATTTTTAGCTATAATTTTCCATGTTTTCAATCAGCCAATAAAGAAGAGATGTCATAATAGGCAAAGCATTTGTTTTAAAATGTATGATATCCTCCTATAAATAAAAGGAAAGTAACAGAGCCAAGTGGCAACCATTTTCCCAGCACTAGCACTAAATACTGCAGAGAATTTCACCCTGTTCTCTGGCTGACATTGAGAATTAAATTCACACACAGGACGCAGAGGGAGTCCTGAACATTATTTCTGCAGCCAAGTCTCAACAGACTCCCAATCAAGGGGTGCTTTCAAAATACCCTTGAATGAGAGACAGACCCTCAAGAGAGAAGAGGTTTTTGTGTGTTTTCCTCAGGCTGCTTCAACCCCCTTGTCCATGTACCAAATTGTCTCTTAAGTCATTATTAGGAGTGTGGTCAAAATTCTTCTGTCACTTTGAGCAATTAGTCATTAACTGGATTTGCCTCTTCAGTCCCTTCCTAATTGAAACTTCTGAGAGCGGAGCTCTGTGAGGGGCGACCTCCTGCAGTAAGTCATTGAGCAGAAAACTTGCTGGGCTCCCCTCCTGGTCCAGGGCTTTGCTGCCCATCGCATCTGGTACCTTACCTCAGTCCGGCTCCTCATGTCACCCAGCTCTATGAGCTGTGTCTAGATAATAAGAAATCTGCTTTAACAAGTGTTCCTGAGCCTGTCTTCATTTTTATTGTTGTTATAATAATCACACTATTCTCAGGCACTGTATAGTTTAAAAAAACAACATCATAGGCATTATCTCATATAATCGCCACACTATTTCCAGATAAGTAAACTGAGACTCAAGGCAGTTAAGAGACTGGTTCAAATTCACATGATCTGTATGTTGCAAGCATGTACCCAGTTCCACCACCGCGGCTTATCAGCTTCAAGGTCATGACTTTGTCCACCTCACAGCCGTACTTCCTACTGGGAAGGTCTCCTTCAGAGTGTGGTCAGCTGATTGCAGACTTTTATCACCTTCAGAGACTTGGTCCAGGTATGTTGATCTGCCACTTCTCTGTAGCCTGACAGTCTGCAGTTAAGGATTGCACCAGAGTTCTTCTTAGGTAGGACAAGGTCTTTGTTTAGCCAGAACTTTCAATAGCCTCTTACAAATGAAGGCTAAAGTGTTTGGGGGTACAGGCTCGAAGAGCTAAAGGGAAATATAAGGCAAAGAAGGGGGCAGGGGAGGGTAGCATTCTAAACAATAATAAGGAATGAGTCACAGAGAGGGTTCAAAAGAAAGGTAGCCCAGACTCTGCACAGGAGATAGTCGATAATCGCTCTGGAGATGGACAACTTGGATATTTAAAGCACAGAAATGTTTATCACTCAGTCCTAAGTTGTTTTCTTTTCTGTGATAGAATGTCATCCTCAGAGCCAGACTAGGGTATGGTAAGAGAGGCACCTAGGATGCAAAATTTCAGGGTTGTGCAGCACTGACCTCAGCCTAGTCCCAGCTCTGGGAATTCCCAGCAAGACCCTGAAGCTTCAGACCTGTGAAGTCTGAAACATACACAGCCACATGTAGGTGATACTTTGAGAAAAAGAAAGAATTAGAACAGCAACCAGCACAAAGTGATAAGATTCAAAATACGGTTACACAGTGTTTGGTATGGGCTTCCCTGGTGGCTCAGAAGGTAAAGAATCTGTCTGCAATGCAGGAGACCTGGGTTCAATCTCTGGGTTGGGAAGGGAGGAGGGCATGGCAACCCACTCGAGCATCTTGCCTGGAGAATTCCCATGGACAGAGGAGCCTGGCAGACTACAGTCCATGGGGTTGCAAGAGTCAGACACAGCTGAGCGACTGAGCACAAGTAAGCACTGTTTGATATATACCTACTCATTTTTGGTGAAATAGATCATAAACTGAAATAATTAAGCAAAAGGAGAAAAACTAGAACAGGAGCTCACTGGAAAAATATATGTCCCTCCTCCAGGAATTTCAGGAGATGTGAAGAGGGAACAGTGTCTCACTACTCATGGTCTGGGGTTTGCAGACCAATTTAATTGGCTCAAATGGTAAAAAGAACTTACCTGCAATGCAGGAAAACTGGGTTCGATCCTTGGGTCAGGAAGATCCCCTGGAGAAGGGAATAGCCACCCACTCCAGTTTTCTTGCCTGGAGAATTCCATGGACAGAGGGTCCTAGTGTGCTACACAGTCCATGGGGTCACAAAGAGTTGGACACAATTGAGCGACTTTCACTTCACTTATTAGCAGAGTGATCCTGGCCTCCTGGAGAATCTCAGGACATCTGGGTGACCAGCAGTTGGGTTATAGTTATATGTGTGCTTTTTGTTGCTGTTTATTTACAATTCCTACTTTTCAAGTTTCCTAGATACTTTATT
Organism: Bison bison bison; assembly: GCF_000754665.1. Lineage (NCBI taxonomy): Eukaryota > Metazoa > Chordata > Mammalia > Artiodactyla > Bovidae > Bison > Bison bison. The sequence continues at coordinate 2,876,725 of NW_011494738.1, read as the reverse complement.
ATATTTTATGATTAATAAAGTCCTTTTTGTCTCTCAACCTACTTCTATTCAGCCATAAGGGAAAGTAGGAGGGAAAATTATAATCACAAAGAGGAAAAGGACTCAGCAGTGTTTCTCCAGCCTCTTACTGTCCATACATATCTATGACCAAGGACAGTGTGGGAAGCCCCGAAGGACATCCTGAAACTCCAAGCACAAATTTTAACCCATCTGTAAAGATATGAAGAAATCAGAACTCGGAATAATAAGCATTTGGACAAAAGGCCTTGTGGTCAATGGCGAGTGCTTTGGGATGGGGGTGGTCAGGAGACTTGAGGTCTTTGTTCTGATCAATTTTGCCCTGCTCCCATGGGCAGGTGACCAGAATCAGATCCTTCCAGCTCTGCTACCAACCAACTTGAGGACACAGGCAAGCCATTCGGCCACACCTGGACTCAATTTCCACCTCTATCAAAGAATACCAGCCTCCTAGAATTGTAAGGAAAGAATGACATTTTTGGAACATGTCATTGAAAAAAAAATTTAAGTGAAACATGCTGTAAAATAACCAGGGGTATTTTCACTGCTCTGTTGTTTTTATGGTTGCAGTTCTTACAATCATAGTAAACACTGTGCTAGAGACAAAGCAGCAGGATAGGTGATATGGTTGGCCAACCAAACGTCATTTCCCAGTTCCTTAGTTCTTGCCTGGCTCTAGTATAGAGGCTGGAAAATGAAAGACTCACTTTTCTAAACACTGAGAAGCTCGAAGTGAAGGCATGACACAGTTTTGAGCAACAAAAAGTAAGAGCGTTCTGTAGCGTTTATGGTTAGGTTTCTGCTTTCTTGATTAAAAATAAATCAGTATAGATATCACCCTTCCTTTCTCCTGCCTTGAAGGTGGACCTCATACTCAAGAGTATGGAAACCACGTAACAACCACAAGGTAAAAGCCAAGAAAGTTAGAAACAGTAGAGCCAACATCACTGAACCACTGAACCAACACCTATTCAAAGATTTCTCATTATATAAGAAAGACAAATTGCTATTTTTTTAACCTCTTTAAGTTACCTGCTGCTGAAAGCATTCCTGACTAATACAACATATATCTTATCCACTTCATGGCCCTTTGTCTTCTAAAAGAAAATTTTCTCCTGGTGATCTGTTCAGATAAAAAGTTCAGCTCAAAGAGTAGAGAGGAGAATGTTTCCTCCAAAGACCCATTAGCAATAAAGAAATAATAAATAAAAACGGACAAATTTTCTCCACAAAATAGGATAACAAGCCACTGGGTCTCCCCATCTTTGTGATTGCCCTGCCAAAACTCTCAGCCTATAATGCAACTCTGACCACCTACCTGGCAGAGCTCTAATGACCAAAAGATATAGCAGCTATTAGAACTCTACCAAGACTATAAAATGCTTCATAATGGTTGAAGTTAACCCAGGAGCCCATCCTTGATCCAATTATTATATTCTAAGTTCTGCTGCAACTTACACACCTCTGCAGCTCACTCACAAATCCATTTTCATTTCCTATGTCTCTCTAGTAAGCTCTTGGTTTTTATTTCCAACTACTTTGCAAATATCTTTACCTCTATGTCCTAATATTGCTTCCTACTCAGCCTGTCCAAAGCTGAACCACTCACCACCCTCCACAAAGCCATTCCTTGCCTGTTTCCCTGGTTTCCAGTAATAGATGTCACCATTCACCTATTTCCCCAGATAGAAAACTGAGTCATCTTCAGTACCTCTCTCTCTTCCCCTCTACATTCTAATTTAAGAATAACTCCTTTTCTGTTGTCCTTGATCATATCCCATAATTTTTTATCTGAACAATAGATTATAAAATCTTTGACAGTTCTCTCTGCCACCAGGTTTTCTGAACTCCAGCCTAGACAGAAATCCTCCTAAAACACAAAGTAGATCCCATCTTCATCTTACTTGAATGTTCACATGTTCCACATACCTAATGAATGAAGCCTGGCACTAGAGGATGGCCTCAAGACCCTTCTGAGTCCCACTCCAGCTCCTGTCTTCAGGCTTATTCCTAACCCCTCTCCTTCCTATTCTTGACCTTCTTCTCTCCTTGGATCATTATATCCAATGGTACCTAATGAGTTTTCTTTCTTTCAACTTCTTGCCTTTTTTCCTTTCTTTTCAAAAGTGGGCTTTCCTAGTGGCTCAGCCTGCAATGTGGGAGACCTGGGTTCAATCCCTGGGTTGGGAAGATCCCCCTGGAGAAAGGATAGGCTACCCACTCCAGTTATTCTGACCTGGAGAATTTCATGGACTGTATAGTCCATGGGGTTGCAAAGAGTGAGACATGACTGAGTGAATTTCACTTTCACTTTCACTTTTCATTTCCTTATCATCAACCTAGTCCAGCTCTTATATATCACATCTGGATTATTCCAGGAATCTCCTAACAGTGCTTTCCCTTCTTTCTTTGCTTTAATCCACCCTATACCATCCAACAAAATCAAGTCACTGAAAAGACTCCTTTGACAAAGGTCCCATTAGCTTCAAATGGGGCCTTTTTCCACTTCTCTGCCTGGCTTCTCTGACCCTCATTCTCATGCTGCTTCTTCACACTCCAGCTTCATCTTACCCCCACCCCACATGCACCCTTCACTCCACACACGTGGGATACCCTCCACTCTCTGAACATCACTTGGCCTTTTCCATTCCATGTTGTTCTCATCCTTATTTCTGAATGCCACCTCCACCCTATCTGCCCAGTCTTGAGTCTTAGCTTTCCTGACCCCTATTTCCAAGGGCAGCTTTCCATTATGCTCTCAAGCCAGAAGTGAGCTCTTCTTCCTCTGAAGTCTCATAATTCTAAATTTAAATTGCTCTTTAAATGGAGATTTGTCACCATTCACCTATTTCCCCAGATAGAAAACTGAGTCATCTTGTAGGGCAGGGCATTGCCTGTCTAACCGTGTCATCATGTAGATTCAAAAGACTTGTTCACGTATCTTTGCCTGAAACATAGTGTCTCCCACATCACAGTGCAAAAGTACTAAGTAAATCGTTAAATAAATGTTAACGGATAAAATCTACAATTCAATCTGAGGGCACTTTTATCACATGAATTACTGAGTCATGGCCACTACCTGAGGGAAGAAGAACAGCTACTCTTGTCCCAGTAAAACCAGGATCAGAAGGAACGAACTTTCCTTAAATGAAGGAATTTTCCTTAGATACCCACCCCCCGGAAAGCGTGGCAGATAAACTCACTTATCCTTGCTTTCAGCACTGAAGTGGGGCTTTTTCTGCTCAGCTCTGCTCTCATGGTCCTCAGTCTGTTCTGGGCCTTTTTGGTCCCAGAGCAACTTGCAATCACTCCGACTTTCCACTTCACTTTTCAAGCCCACATTCTTGGTAGTTCCAGAACACAGCTTCCTGCCAGCATCTCTCCCCACCCTCTGTGACATCTGTCTCAGGGACTCAGTGAGAAGCAAGGAGCTAATGTTCAGGAAATTTGCTGCCCCCCTGTGATGAAAGGTGCAATCTTCATTACTCCCCGAGACAGAGCATCCCCATGGCTGTTGTGAAAGCAGACGCTGTGCCTTCACAGCTGCTTCCCTCAAGCAGTAGGAAACTGCCATCCCACTGTTCTCTTCGTTTGACTCTGTCTCTTAAATATGTTGTTTTTCTCATTTTCATTAATAATCCTTCTTTAACACCTGATCAGCCTTGCTGTCTGCTCTAGGTTAAAGCCTATTATTCTATTAGAGTTTGACATTTGGAAAGCAATGAGGCATTCATGCACAGGTAGTGTTAATAGGGAAAATGGCTTGAATCAGGGCTTTCTGCACCATGAAGTTGGAAAATGGGAGCGGTCAACAAGAAATAAAAGGCTGCTTCTGTGCCAGCTACAGAGGCGCTGAGCCCAAAACAGGCTGTGTCGCTGGTGAGGGGCTTGGGATAGGATATGACTTCTTCTGATACCTGGGGTTATTGATCAGGCAGGTGTGTAACTCCTAGATCATGTATCTAAAAAGAACCTGGAGCAGCCTAAGGGAAATTAGGCAATAGGCCTGATGACAAGTCAGCAAGGCTAAAGAAAGGCCACTGCATGTGTCTGCCTTCCCCGACTCTGACTCTCCAGTGTCAGGGCAGACTGTTATTAGGCGGACCACAGAGGACATTCTCCAGCCTCTGGGTGGTCCACTGTGGTGGTCGTCTGTGGGGTGTGTGAGCTGAAAGTAATCAGGACTAAAGTGGCCACAGAAATAGAGGGTGATGCCACCTCACATGAAGAATGAGCCAGTACATCTCCCAGTTTTGTTTTTTTTTTTTAAACAACAGAAATTTATTTTCTTATAGTTCTGCAGGCTAGAAGTTCAAGATCGGGGCACCAGCATGGTCAGTTTCTGGTAAAGGTTCTCTTCCTCGTTTGTAAAAGGCCCCCTTCTCACTGAATCTTCACATGGCCGGAAGAGAAAGGGTGAGTAAAATCTTTGGTGTTTCTTCTTATGAGGACACTAATCCCATCATGAGGACACCCACTCTCATGATCTATTAACCCTGATTACCTTCCAAAGGCCCCATCTGCAAATACCATTAGGAGACTTGGGAGACTTCAACATATAAATTTTGAGAGGGGAAGACACAAAAATACACTAAAAGAAAAAATGACACTGGGTCCAAATCACTAAGTCAATAAAACAGAAATAAACAAATCAACTTGTTTTCAAGTAATTCCAGCAGAAAGCTTCCCTTTTTATTCCTATTATATAGCAATCTAAATCAACAAGAAAAGAACTTCCTAAAAAAATTATGAACATTAATTTAATTAAACAGTAACTTTTAAAAACCAAAGACAAACAATATGACACACACTGTTTTGGTAAAAAACTGAGAAACAGAATATTAACCAAGAATATTAAACAAAAACAACTTTTAGTCCCCCATCCCCTGTTCCTATATCAACTAAAGATTCTTAACTTAAAGCACTTGGATATTCTTGGAAAGTAATATTAAAATGCACAATAACATTTCTGCATTACATTTTCATAGTATTAGAAGAATAGTAAATGCATATTCCTTTATTCAAAATATGGAAATCTGAAATATTAAAACAAATTTGACAAAATTATAATTGGTTTGTGCTGGGTTTTACCTAGTTTTAACACAAATAGTGATTTTTATTACGTACCACATATATTTGAGGGCATAAGAAATATATTTTTCTTGATTGTACAAAATGCTTCACAGCAAAAAGCTTAAATACAACTCTCTAGGAACACTTCCATGTTCTTATCAATGACCATAAAGTGAAGAGAGGATATTTCAAGTTTCTGAGTGTCAGTGTAGGGGAAAGTGGGATGGAAGGTGACTGAGATCCACAGTTAGGTGACTGGCAAGGTCATCTAATTAGGAGGCTGCAGAGTTGTGGATGGAACCCAGGATTTTCTTATCTAAAAATGCTGCAGATTCGTGTACTCAAGAAGAAGGGGCTGCTGCTGCTGCTGCTAAGTTGCTTCAGTCGTGTCCGACTCTGTGCAACCCCATTGACGGAAGCCCACCAGGCTCCCCCGTCCCCGGGATTCTCCAGGCAAGAACACTGGAGTGGGTTGCCATTTCCTTCTCCAATGCATGAAAGTGAAAAGTGAAAGGGAAGTCGCTCAGTCGTGTCCGACTCTTAGGACCACATGGACTGCAGCCCACCAGGCTCCTCTGTCCATGGGATTTTCCAGGCAAGAGTACTGGAGTGGGGTGCCATTGCCTTCTCCAGAAGAAGGGGCTAGGGAATCTAATTACGGCTGTCGAAACTTTCAAAACTCAATTAGGTGTGTGTATGGTCCATTGGTGTCGAGCTTTAACACCTGCCTAGTGCCGTAAGTACCGTGTTTCACGACAACCCCAGCTTCAGCACACTTGCTATTAGCAGCTAATTCTTTTTTACAGAGATTCACAAATTGGGAATAAAGTTCTAATCCCTCTTCTTTTCCAGAGTTACAGTGATACTGCATGCTTCTTCCTTTTACTCTACCCCCAAGGGTGGCTTGAGGGATGATAAGAATGTTGCCAGGTAGATCTAATATAGAGACGTGCTTGCCATTTTCTGTTTCACTTAATTTCACATTTAACAGTGTATTAACCATTTTGGGAAGAAGTTCTTTATCAGCTCCCTTGAAAAAGCACACGTAGATCACTAATCCTCTTTGAACCTCCACCCATTCGGCCTCGACGTCCCCCTCGGCCGGGCGTACTTGCAGCCGGGCGTGCAGGCACTGCTGCAGGAGAGCCTGGGCCTGAGGCGTTCTGCCACTGTCAGCCATAGCTCAAGCTGCGTGGATACCCCATAGGTTCCGGCCTCGCGCCACACAGGCCAGCCCTCTACGCTCAGGGAGGGTCTCTCTCCCAGTTTTTCTACCTACACCTGTCAAGCAAAAATAACTGTTTATATTTGGTTTATTTATTCACTTATCACATATTCAATACCTGCTTACAGAAGACTTACAGATTAGATCCCTGCCCTCACAGAACTTACAGTCCTTATCATTTCCACTTCCACCTTCAGAGTAACTATATCTCCTCCATGTGACAAGGGGAAATGTCATCTTCATTTCTGAGATGCAAAAAGAATTATAAGCTCAGTGGATATGAAATCTTGGACTTGCAAGAAATACACATTTCTTTCATTTGTTTTAATCAATTTCATTCTGACTCCCAATCTCCACCTTGCCAGGCCAGGGGGAAATTCACTAAGACATTATTGGCAATGTGTGATCCTCGAAAATAAACAGAGGCGGGAACTGACATTTAGCTTATCTTGGCTATCCTGTCATCCTCACTGAGCAAGCCCGCTGTGGTCCCTGGAGATATGGTGGCCCTCTGCTTCTATTAGACTCCTGGTGCCTCGAGTCCCACCTCACAGGCTGCATTTGTGGCATCCCCTCTGAGCCACTGCAACTTTCCCGGGTGCCACCATGAAGCCAAGCATGGGTTTGTAATAAAGGTAAAGCGTCTCAGGTTCTGGAAACCTCTCCCCCCTCTCTCCCTTCCCTGTTGAGAACACAAGGTATAATCTGGTTCTTTGGTTTAGCTATTCCAAAAGAAGAAAGAGACACTGACTTCCAGCAGCTTCTATTTTCACACAGCCAAAATTTTCTGAATCTTTGATTCCCAGACTCACTAAAGGCCTAGAAACCTGCTTAAAAGGAAGAAGAAAAATAGAAAACAAATACTAGTTAGAAGCCAAAATGATTATCTTGCCCAGAGATGAAGTAACTGAAATGCTGAAAGAGGCAACACCCATCGTCTAGAGCTCTGCCTCCAATCCCCATATGGTTATACACCCCCAAACGTGGTGGCAAATTCTGGGAGGCACCTGCTGCTCATGGCTGCCTCTCACTCATCAGAAGATCCTAAGATCTGCAATAACTTGAGACTGGTACACTTGCTTTCACTTACATAGATTAGCCACAGAAAGAGGGTAACACATGCATCCAGCAATCATCCTTAACACAGTTAGTTCCCTGCCCCTCATATAACTTCACTCCCACTCCCATCAGGCCAGAGAGCACTACGAGCTGACTCCTACCTCCATTTCAGTTCTTCTCTTACCTTCCCTTCCAGCATCTATTCTGTCCTCTTTTTCTTCCCATCTCCTGCCCTCTCAGTTGTTTCTAGGGAAACTAACTGAGGTGCTTACTGAAAGAGCATTCTCCTTCTCCTGAACACCCCTGCTGCAGGTCTCCCGTGACCTCAGTCCGCTGTAGCCAGAATACATTAAAAGAGGATGAGCATGGCAGAAGAGGAGACAAGTGGTGGGGTCCATGTCAATTCTTCAGGCTGGAGGGGAGTTGTAACAGTCTGAGGGGGTTGAAAACCCATTTTAAAGAGTCAGTTAATTGACCAATGGATCTATTCAGTGACTTTATTAAAATTTATGTGCCTATCACTGTGGGGTCACCTTCAAAAGAGAAAAAACACATAACATATCTTATTGTGTTCAAAGAGGCTCCATTTAATATGGGAGGAAGGGCATACACACAGATATCTGGATGTCAGTGATGGTAACAATAATAGCCAATATAAATTAAACACTTATAAAGTGCTGAGTGCTGAGCTAAATATTGCTATACTAAAGCAATATTTTATTTACTTGTCACACATCCTTTTACGGTAGATATTAACATTAGCCCCCATTTGCAGACGAGAAAGCTGAGGCACAAGGATTTTTTTAACTTGACGAAAGGCCTTTAATAATGAATTGTAATCCAACAACAATAGTTTGTAACAGTTCATTGCATCTTTGTTTCTAATAATGAAAAGGCAGAAATTATGTAATTATTCAACAATAAAGAAATGTTAAATTATAAGAGAACCATAAGGCTAAAATTTTGTGCAGCCATTAAATTCATTTATTGAAGGAAATAAGATCACACAGGAAAATACTTATGATAAATGTTAATTTAAAAAAGAACAGGAAGGACTTCCCTGGTGGTCCAGTGGCTAAAACTCCATGCTCCCAATACAGGGGGCCCAGGTTCAATTCCTGGTCAGGGAACTGGATACCGCATGCTGCAACTAAGAGTTCACATGCTGGAATTAAAAGATCCTGCATGCTGCCACTAAGACCTGATGCAGCCAAATAAATAAAACAATTTTTAAAAATAACAGGATACAAAAATGTATATGCCTTATAATACCAATTATATGTGTTGAGGGAAATGGAGGAGAGGGGAGGGAGGAAAAGAGAAGGAAGGGATCAGAAGGAAATACACCAAAATGTCAATAGGGTGTCAGAACTTCAATTTGCACACACCAAACATATGCAGTTTATTGCATCTCAATTCTACCTCAATGAAGTTGTCTAAAAATGTTAACAAAGGATTTCCTGGTGGTAGAATCATATATGATTTTAATTTTACTTTTTATTGTCCAATCCAAATATCCTACAAAGATTATCCATTGCTTTAATAATCATGTAAAATTCATGTTAATTTTTAAAAAGGGAACTCTGGGAGTAACATTGGAGGATATTCTGATTTAATTGATAGAGGGTAGGACTCCAGCATATTTTTGTTGTCTTATCACCCCGGGTGGCAGTCAGGGATGGAAACTAGTGATATGCACAGAGCATCTGCTCCAGTGCCTGGTCGATACTTGATGCTTGATAAATGGTGACCATCATCATTACCACCATCATCACTCTTGTTGTTATGCTTTTTATGTATATCAGCATTACTGGCATATTTACATTCTCATATGAAGTGGAAAAAGAAAAACCTCTAGGTGGAGCAGATGGCTCAGACCTTGGCAGATTCATTGGAAACTTCAGTGAGTAATCAGGTGTTGGAACTGGTGATATTTTCCTGTCATAGACTCTGTCAGAAGCTTTCATCTCTCCCTGCCTGTGGGATTAGTAATGCAGAGCACTTTCAGACTATTAGTGGATAAAACTACAAAGCAAAAACTTTTTACTAAAATTAACGATGCTAGGCCAGCCATAAAGAAATTCATCTCCCAAGTGTCACGCTCAGCAGAGTTGCACCAGCTTCTATAACAGATGTCTAGACAATTTGACTTTGAAATACATACCCCACACCTAAATGGCCTGAAGTTTCCCAGTCAGTGCCCAGCCAAAGTTCAAAACCAGAGACCACACAGGAATAGAGGATTGAAGATTATAAATAAACTTATTCATAGGGAAAGCAGAGCGAGTATAGCAAGCTAAAAATTGATTGCCCAGAGAGGATGACTCATCAATGAGACCATAAAAGACCATCTTGCAGAGATCACGCAGCAAGACAGTTCATTGTCCTTAAACATTAACTGCCCGTCACACCAGGCCTCCCATCAGCAGAGTGCAAAGCCCAGAGACGGCCTCGTTAAGCTTTCTAGACATCCCCACCTAGCAAAAAAAAAAAAAGCAATCCACTTCTCCTCTCTCTCTTTGAATCCCCACTTAGCACTGAAAGGAACCTCATCCAAACCCAGGGCCCAGGATTCCTAATGTGTCAGCCATTTGAAAAGCTTTGGTTCAGGTCAGGCTGACCGCCTGATCACTTTAAGACATTAAATGTTTTAACTGAATATTTCAGGGCTAAAGAATTCTGCAGGTGGATGAGTTTAGGTCAAAAGCAATCTGAGACAATATCCAGATGCTGTGACGGTAGGAAAACCACTCTTACTGCCTTAATCATGTCTCTTGAAGCATGAAAACAACACAGGACCATGCGGTTATGTCACTTATAAAACTGATTTCCTGCTACCTGCTTCTGCAAGATGGTAAGTGTAATTTCAGACACTCAAAATTTATCTCTAGAGTTCTGAGATTTTATCAAAATGGCAAGCCTCTAAATGATACTGAGATGCAAGGGTACCAAGAATACTATGAGGAAATACCATGATGAAAATAAAAAGAAATGCCATTCACCCCCACAAACATCTCCTCAGCCCTAGCTGTGAAAATATGTTGTGATTACTGGGGCTGGGAAATGAGTCAAACATCAATCTTTTTATCTAAGGAACTCAAGATCTAGAGAGAGCAGATAAGGTGGGCTAGGACCTACAGAGAGAGATGAGAAATCAAACAAGAACCACAAGAAAGCATCTATAGTGTTAGGATGGAAGAGAGATGACTCTCATTTGGTGTGTGGGTCAGAGAAGACTTTGAGCAGTTAATGGTATTTGAATTGGGCTTAACATGGGTAAGACATGAACATATCTGGACGTGAATACCTCATAACACACAAAAAAACTCTGAGGTCCTTTCAGAGGGCCTGTATCAGCATGGGACGAGCTAAACCTACAAAAGGAGTCAGGAGAATGCCTACCAGAAGCTAGTCAAGAGTCATATGACATTAGACTGAAAGTGGGGGGGTGTTCAGGGACAAGTCACCCAATATATGCATGAGTGACAGCAAGCACCACAGTCCAATATGCCATCTGAGTTACTAGCTGGCAAGGACTGGTAAAGAAAAAGAAGATCAGTTAAATATATCACAGCACATCTGTACAGAAGACTATGTGGCACTCATTAAAAGAAAGTATATACATGTGCATTTATTGTTATGGAAAGGGGTTCTTAATATACTAAGGAGAAAAAAGGAAGTTATAGAATGTCTGTGTAAAAGATCCTCTATGGGGTTTCCTTGGTGGCTTAGTGGTAAAAGAAGCTACCTACCAATGCAGGAGACACAGGTTTGATCCCTTGTCCAGGAAGATCCCACACGCTACAGAGCAGCTAAGCCCATGTGCCACAACTACAAAGCCTGTGCTCGAGAACCCAGAAGCCACAACTACTAAAGCCTGCGAGCCCTAGAGCCCATGCTCAGCACCAAGAGAAGCCACCATGATGAGAAGCCTGCACACCACAACCAGAGAAAAGCCTGTGCAGCAACAAACACCTAGCATAGCCAAAAATTAATAAATAAATAAAGATCATCTAGGAATGCATCAAGATGAATCTGACTTTACTAACTTATATGTATAAGAAACATCACATTCTTCATGCCAACTTGGATCTAACTTTGAGCCCCGAGTCTGGCAGAAAGTCCCATCTCAATCAACAACAAGGCACATTACATCATATTCCCACATCTGTACAAGATTCTCAGAACCTTGGATGCTGCCCACAAAATAAAATATGGCCCCTACACTTCAGTCCATCAACTTCTCCTACAAATCACCTCATCACCCATGCCTGCGTGTTCCTTGAAGTGTGCCAAGCACATAAGAGGAAAACCTAAAAAAGCTAAATAGCAACAGCTTAAACAAGATAGAAATTCTCACTCTCATATAAAATAATTTCAGGGGAAGGCAACTGAGGGCTGTTATGGCAGGGTCTTGTCTTTCTGCCCCACCACCCTAAAACATGGCTTCCATCCCCAAGGCCCCCTTGTATCCAGGAGGGCTGCTAGAGATCCACCATTGACTCTTCACCATGGGTCAAGGGGAAGATGACGGGCAGAAGAGGAAAAAATTCCTCTTCCTCGAAATACCACACAAAATAACCTTTTCTTCATCACGTGGCTACAAGGGGGCTGGGAAATCATGTCTTTATCCAAGGTGAGCCCGTATAAAACGAAGATCTGTTGCAGAGGACAAAGGAGAAATTGGACTTGGAAGTAAAAAGCTAATTCTTTCTGTCACAGTGTATAAATTGAGGGGGAAAGAGGCAGAGAATCATCAACATCTGAGAGGATAAGCAACACATAGAAGAGATTGACAAAGAAGCCATCACAGAAACAGAAAAAATCCTGAAGAGAATGGTGTTACGGAAAGCAGCGGAAGAATTTTTCCTACTAAGAGAATAGTTGATAGGGTAGGATGAGGCCAAAAAAATGTTTATTATTGATTACTCGATTGTCCAAGGGAAGTAGATCTCTGAATAACAAAACTTTACAGACTATTTCTTTTGTTGTACTCTGCCCAGGTGCTTGTGTGTGTTCGTCGCTCAGTTGCACCCAACTCTTTGCAACCCCATGGGCTGCAGCCCACCAGGCTCCTCTGTCCATGAGATTCTCCAGGCAAGAATACTGGAGTGGATTGACCATTCCACTTCCCCAGGGGATCTTCCCAACCCAGGGATCGAACCTGGGACTCTTGCATTGCAGGCAGATTCTTTACCATTTGAGCCACAGGGGAAGCCCAGGTGCTTACGATTGTCCTAAACTCAATACTCAGGTAGAATCCACCTTGTCAGAGGGGTCCTTCTACCAGGTTAATATTCCAGATAAGGTCATCCATACCTACTTATCCTCAGAGCCCTCAGACACAATATTCCCCTGTGTTCTTCACTGCCTTGCCTTATTTGTTCCTTGAATTCTTATAATCTCAGTAGCAAATACACAGAGCCTTCTTATAAAGTATTCTTAAGCCAGGCTGACTCAGGAAAAAAGCCATATACCTGTTTATTCCCTGGTGGCTCAGAGGTTAAAGCATCTGCCTGTAATGCGGAGACCTAGGTTTGATCCCTGGGTCGGGAAGATCCCCTGGAGAAGGGAATGGCAACCCACTCCAGTATTCTTGCCTGGAGAATCCCATGGACAGAGGAGCCTGGTGGGCTACAGTCCATGGGGTCGCAAAGAGTCAGAAACGACTGAGCGACTTCACTTCTTAATATAACATCATAAGAAAAACAGCTAACGTTTACAAATGTTGTTATACACCAGGCACCCTATTAATTGCTCAATAAATATTAGCTATTATTATTGAGCTATATTAGCTATTATTTATTGAGCAATTAATAGGGTACCTGGCACATCACATGCACACACATCAACACACACACACACACACGCACATGCACCCACGTTTGTGTAATTACTTCTCAAAATGCTCTGTGAGGCAGATATTCTTATTATCATTTTACAGGAGAGAAATCAGAGGGTCCAAGAGGTTAAGTGGTCTGCCCGGGGGCGGGGCGGGGGGAGTCATCTCGCCATGTCCACTGCTGTTTCCCCACACACTACACAGCGCTGCCTCCATAGCAACAACACATGTTAGCAAATTTCTCATTATTTTTAGGCGCAACTTTTTTCTTCCACACTCTAATTTTGTCTGTTACCCTCTGGGCTATGATAAGTTGGAAATCTAATTAGTAAGCTAGTGACAGTGAGGGTTTACACAGAGCAGATCATTATTTTCTTCCTTGTAGGAAGCAGTTCAAAGGGATGTGGAGGTCAGGGGTTTTCCAAATTGCCTGGATCCTTGAAGACACCTTTGATCTGATCATCTGGATGATAATGATGATGATTACTAACATCTACTGGACACTTGGGGCTTCCTAGGTGGCTCAGTGGTAAAGAATCCGCCTGCAAAGCTGGAGATACGGGTTCAATCCCTGGGTCGGGAAGATCCCCTGGAGGAGGAAATGGCAACCCACTCCAGCATTCTTGCCTGGAAAACCCCATGGACAGAGGAGACTGACGGGCTACAGCCCTTGGGGTCACAAAGCATTGGACACAACTTAGCGACTGAGCACCCACACACACCAGACACTTACATTCTAAACATTTAACCTATATTAACTCATTTAATTCCTACCCAGTGACTTTAAGGGATAGATAGTATTATTATCCTTATTTTGCAAATGAGAAAACTGAATTACAAAAAGGTTAAGTAACTTTTCTTAAAACTGAGAATATTGAAGCTTGAATTTGAACCCAAGTAGAATGACCCCGGTGGAGAAGGCAATGGCAATCCACTCCAGTACTCTTGCCTGGCAAATCCCATGGACGGAGGAGCCTGGTGGGCTGTAGTCCATGGGGTCACTAGAAGTCAGACACAAATGAGCGACTTCACTTTCACTTTTCACTTTCATGCATTGGAGAAGGAAATGGCAACCCACTCCAGTATTCTTGCCTGGAGGATCCCAGGGATGGGGGAGCCTGATGGGCTGCCGTCTATGGGGTCACACAGAGTCAGACACGACTGAAGCGACTTAGCAGCAGCAGCAGCAAAATGACCCTGGAGCCTGAGCACTAGACACTCAAGTACAAGCATATTTTTTTTAACTGGTAAGAAAGAATAGCTGAAGAATGGGTTATCTGGACCTTTCTATCACCCCTCAATAAACCTATCCTAAAGGATCAACTCCTGGCAATTCTCCCCAGGGGTTCTGCCTCTCTGCAAAGGTAAGGGACACTATAACCTCCTCATCTAAACACTTAGAAGCCTCCCCAGCCCCTTCAATATCCAACCTCCCTTTAATGATAGTCAATACAGGTTGCAGGGCCTGACAACTCAGTGATCCATGAACTATTAACTGGAGCTATTTTCAGCTTCTAGGGATCAATTTCAACTGCAAGGGGTAATAAGGGCCAGGCCAATAAGCTGGAAAAAAGGACAGATCTGAGGGCTCAATAGGAAAAGACAGCCTTAAAAACATTTAGGCCTAGAGGAAACATGCTGGGTGGAATGAAGCAGGATGGCAGTACACCTTCAGCCAATCAACAACTTTAGCCGAGGTACCACCACTCCTGCTGGAGGACAGGTGTTGGCACTGAGAAGGGATATAAGAGAAATAAAAGACACACATGGCCTCCTCCCTCCAGGAATTAATGATCCATCATAAACACTCAACGGCCCATAATTGTTGGCAACAAAGGTGTTTTGGTCAATTAAATAGGCTAGTTAGTTGAGAATTGCTACAAAGATCATTTAAGGATTGTTAATTTCCTAGAATCAGAAAAAACAAAATAGATCAGATTTTTTAAAATTCAAAAGTGAATAAGAAACGTTGAGAAATTAGTGATCTACTTCTGCCACTTCCAGCCTTCCTTTTCAGGTGTACTGTTCTCTCTTAATCACCTCTACTATATCTCTTACCATCCACTATAGATGACCAAGAGCCTCATGTTCTTTCCATTTGCGAGCCTGCCAAATCTACTGATAAAAAGGAATCTGAGAGTACTGAGGTATGAATTTGGACCATGAATTGGACCAAAATTTTTTATATATTAATGGGGTTCAGATCTTTAAATAAAGGCATGAATATTAATGGTGGATTTCAGTCATTTGTTAACTTACTAGGGCAAGTTTAGAGGTAGGTAGTGCTTTTTATGTTTTGACTTTGTTTGAAAAGACTAAACCAAAAAGTTATAATAAAAATTTTTAAATGAGTAGAAAGGGTAGATCAAATAAAATACACAGATAACCAGAAACAAATTCTTGTATATTTTAATATCAACTTTCTCAGTATTGAACTATTAATTAAGGAGCTAGGCTGGGTAGAGACCAAGTCTTATGTTCATATCTTCAGTGCCTGGTACAAAACTATAAGCATTTGAGAAACTTTTATCAAACTAAACCAAAGATAGTAATTGGAATTTATTTTACTTCCTATCTTTTCTAAAAATTTAATGGAGGAAGACCTTAGTGAGAAATGAAAGGCTGAGCAAAGCAGCCTTAAAGAAAGGAAATAGAAATCAAGGAATTTAAACAATTCCCAGATTGGCAATGAGTCCCTGAGCTATAAAGAATTAACTATCATTCTTTCAACTACAATTACAGTTTTATTAAAACCAACCAACAGCTACTAAAGAACATAAAGAATGTGATTTGAACTTACCTTTCCATAAAGTCTGAACATGTTGAATTTATATTAGAAAATATACTACCAGTGTTGGTGGTAATAAAAATGTTATACTGAAATGTTACTAAAAATTGGTTTTTGGTTTTTCTACATGAAAATATATGTAAAGTAAAGGGGAGAAGGAGCAGAAAAAAACTTCAACCATGTTAAGTGCTCCCTGTATAAGAAAATACTTGGAGTCAAGGAATACCTTCACTTTCAGCTAAAGATGGTAGACTGAACACATGTATCTTTCCCTCAAGCTCTCTAAAAATCACAATAAAGGAGAATTTAAAGGTACAAACTCAAAAGAACAATGGGGAAAGCAATAATGTATTTTATAAACTGGAAGTTAGGAAAGCAAGTAAATTCAAGTTCTCTGGCTTAGCAGGCCCTAAATAAGCTGATTTTTCTTAGCCAGCAGGAAAAGAACAAAGAACAGGTCCAATTTACACCACAGACCCCCCTCCATCAGGCCCAGAAAATAGCAGTGCCTTTTGATATAAGGGTGAAGGTGCAGATAAAAGTGGGATGACTGGTTGGAAATCTGTTTAAGAACAAATACAATGACACCCAGGATTTCTCTCCTTCATTCAGTGCAACCGTGTGAATCCGCTTCCCCAGCTCTGGTGGAGGACTAAAAGTTTATTCTCTGTTTAAGGGCCCTTGGACTGGGGGAGACCATGCCCAGTTGGAAAAAAAAAAGCCACTCTACTGAAATAAAGGAAGTTAAATAAATATATACATACCATCAGTCCTTCATATCCTCAGGTTCCACATCCACATATTCAACCACCCACAGAGCAAAAAATTTCCAGAAAGTTCCAAATATCAAAACTTGAATTTTCTGGATGTCAGCAACTATTGCAGCACATTTACTTTATATTTACAACTATTTACATATATTAAAAAAAATTTTTTTTAATTGACAGATAATTGCTTTACAATGTTGTGTTAGTTTCTGCCATATAACAACATGAATCAGCCATAAGTGTACATATATCCCCTCTTGAGCCTCCCTCCTATGCCCCCATCCCATCCCACACCTCTAGGTTGTTACAGAGCACTGTGTTGAGCTCCCTGCACCATTACAGCAAATTCCCACTGACTATCCATTTTACATATGGTAATGTATATGTTTCAATGTTACTCTCTCAGTTGGTCCCACCTTCTCTTTCCCCAGCTGTGTCCAGAAGTCTGTTCATATGCCTGCATCTCTATTCCTGTCCTGAAATAGGTTCATCCTGAAATAGGTTCATTCCTAGATTCCATATATATTTGTTATTATGTTTGTTTTTCTCTTTCTGACTGACTTACATACCTTCTTACATTTATATTTTATTGGGTGTTATAAATGATCTTTTCATTGTTCAGTTGCTCAGTCATGTCCAACTCTTTGCCACCCCATGGATTGCAGCACACCAGGCCTCCCTGTCCTTTACCATCTCCCAGAGCTTGCTCAAACTCATGTCCATCAAGTCGATGATGCCATCCAACCATCTCATCCTCTGTTGTCCCCTTCTCATCCTGCCTTCAGCCTTTCCCAAAATCAGGTCTTTGCATCAGGTGGCCAAAGTATTGGAACTTCAGCTTTAACATCAGTCCTTCCAATGAATATTCAGGATTGATTCCCTTTAGGATTAACTGGTTGGATCTCCTTGCAGTCCAAGGGACTCTCAAGAGTCTTCTCCAACACCACAGTTCAAAAGCATCGATTCTTTGGCACCCAGCCTTCTTTATGGTCCAACTCTTACATCCACACATGACTACTGGAAAAACCATAGCTTTGACCAGCAAATTTGCCTGCAAAGTAATGTCTCTGCTTTATAATAAGCTGTCTAAGTTTGTCATAGCTTTTCTTCCAAGGAGCGAGCATCTTTTAATTTCATGGCTGTAGTCACCATCTGCAGTGATTTTGGAGCCCAAGAAAACAAAATCTGTCACTGCTTCCATTGTTTCCCCACCTATTTGCCATGAAGTGATGGGACCAGATGCCATGATCTTCATTTTTTGAATGTTAATCTAGAGATGCTTTAAAGTACACAGAGGGATGTGGGGAAGTTATATGCAAACACTAATACCATTTTATACATATGGGACTTGAATAGCCAAGGATTCTGGTTATGGGGGTCAACCAGTTTGGTATGGTCCTGGAACCAGTTCCTCACAGACACCAAGGAATGATTATACTGATATTAACACTCCCAGATTTCTTCCCCTACTTGGTTCCCGAATGCTGACAGCCAAGCACATATACAAACATAAACATAAACACACACATGTTCATGCACACACACACACACACACACACATAAAGGATACAAAATCCTCTCTGCATATCTGACTAGTCCCAAAGAATGTACTAATAACTGATACCAGAGGCCTCCCAGATAAATACCCCAACCAGATCTCCCTGTAGTAAAGACCATAGCTAATGAGCTCAAACAAAGCTTCCAATCTTCTTTAGGACCTCACACTTAAATATACAGTAAAGAATCATCAGATATTTGAAGAATGTATCTACATAAAAGTCTGAGACTATAATAAAACAAATCAAAAGACAAC
This sequence comes from Bison bison bison, assembly GCF_000754665.1. Lineage (NCBI taxonomy): Eukaryota > Metazoa > Chordata > Mammalia > Artiodactyla > Bovidae > Bison > Bison bison. The sequence continues at coordinate 2,858,140 of NW_011494738.1, read as the reverse complement.
TTGGAGGCTATGAAGAAGAAAACTTACCCATAGTCTTATAATTAATAATCATCAGAAAGATAAAATAATAAGTTGCACCAATAAAACAAAAAAGGTATTCCATTTTTAAAAAGAAACATTCAAAAAACCATTTAAAAAAAAGTTCTTATAAATTAAAATTATGACAGTGGAAATGAAAAATTGAACAGAAAGGAGAGAAAATAATTTTGAAGAAACGTTACAAAAAGATAGAAATAAAAGAGAGAAAATATGAGAGGAAAATAAATGAAAATTAGGCAATTAGTAAAGGATGTTAAACTTTGAAGTAGTAAGAGTAGTATATGTATTACTTTGATAAACTTTTAAGCTACATGAAAAGATTTTTCCTGATTCAAAAACTTGTAAGAATTTAGGATGCCAACATCTAATAAAAATAACTAGCAATTATTTAGAATGTGCTATGAACTGTTCTAAATAGTTTATACCATTAGCTCATTTCATTCAAAACAACCCAATGACCTTGCTACTATCATTTATCCTTTGCTGTTTTTATCTTCCTTTCAGAAATTGAAGCTCAGAGAAGGTAACTACTTATGTTCACTTAGTAAATAGTGCAACCAAACTTTCATGGTGCAGGGAGCCCTAGAACCTAGTTAAATATTGTGTCTGGAGAATTTTAAGAAAAACCTTGCTGCCTCTAGAGGTGGAACTCATGGGATTTCTCCTACCTGGACACTCTCCCCCATCCCACCACATCTTTGATTTTGTTTAGTCACTTCAGTCCTGTCCGACTCCTTGCAACTCCATGGACTGTAGCATGCCAGGCTCCTCTGTCCATGGAATTTTCCAGGCAAGAACACTGGCATGGGTTGCCATTTTCTTCTCTAGGGGATCTCCCCAACCTGGGGACTGAACCTGCGTCTCCTGCATTGACAGGTGGATTCTTTACCACTGAGCCACCAGGGAAGCCCCCACCACATCTAACTACCTTCTATTCATCCGTAAGCATCCAAGTCAAGGCTTTCTTAACCCACAAGTCTAGGTTCAGCTTCTGTGTTTTATATGCTTACAGAACTTGGTGCCCAGCTTCCAAGTACCCTCATTATTATGGTGATCTCATATCCTCATGTGTATGCCTAGTTACATACACAACTAGTTACATCCCCAGCTAGAATAAAGTTTATAAAGCCATGTTTTTGCTCAACTCTGTAGAAGGCAATGGCACCCCACTCCAGTACTCTTGCCTGGAAAATCCCATGGACGGAGGAGCCTGGAAGGCTGCAGTCCATGGGGTCACTGAGGGTCGGACACGACTGAGTGACGTCACTTTCACTTTTCACTTTCATGCATTGGAGAAGGAAATGGCAACCCACTCCAGTGTTCTTGCCTGGAGAATCCCAGGGACGGGGGAGCCTGGTGGGCTGCCGTCTATGGGGTTGCACAGAGTCGGACACGACTGAAGCGACTTAGAAGCAGCAGCAGAAGCATAGCCCTAAAACCTTGAAACATAAATAATTGAATGAATAAACAAATATATGAGCAAATGCTATGTTTCTTAAAATATGGTTTTAATATATTTTATCAGGGCAACTAGATAACCCTTTTGTGGTCCTTGTCATTTCTAATAATCTTCCAACTTTTCCAGGGAAGTCAGGGGAAACAAATTTGGTAATACAAAGCAGCACACCCTTTCAAAGAAAAACATCCTCTTGTCTGCTGACAAAAATAGCTGATTGGGTTGGTTGGTTTTGTCTAATGAGGCAGGTGGTTGAGATTTACTGTGAGTGGTAAAAGGCACAAGTATTCTCTGACCTAGGATGTCTTATGGGCTTCCCTTGTGGTTCAGCTGGTAAAGAATCCGCCTGCAACGTGGGAAACCTGGGTTCAATCTCTCGGAAAGATACCCTGGAGAAGGGAAAGGCTACCTATTCCAGTATTCTGGCCTGGAGAATTCCATGAATGTATAGTCCTGGAGAATCCCAGGGACGGGGGAGCCTGGTGGGCTGCCGTCTGTGGGGTCGCACAGAGTCGGACACGACTGAAGTGACTTAGCAGTAGCAGTATAGTCCTTGGGGTTGAAAAGAGTCAGACACAACTGAAGGATCTCTTGTGCCTTTCCCTCATTCTATATTTTTGAATGGGAGATAAAGGACATGCTGATTACTGAAAGATTCTTAGGAATGGTTAGGGCATGGAAGGCAGCTTTCTGGGCTCCAAGATTCCTTTCTTGAAAGGTGGGAAAAGGCAAGGGAGAAAGAAAGGCGGCAGCATGATTGAATCATTCTCTTCTCAGCTGGATACTTCAGTATCCTATATGTAGAAACAGTCATTACTTCTAACTAACCCATTTCCATTTAAAACACCTCCAAACTGATTTCTTCATTAATTATAAACCAAGGAACAGAAATAATTAAGTAAATGTTTATTTGTTAAGTGGTAGCAGTAACAACCTATAAACAAGGGTCACATCTTGCTATACTGAATGTAACTCCCAAGAGTCTCTCTGATCACCCTGTTAGACAAAATTCATCAAATTCTGTCTTCAGATGATGTCTGGAGGGAGGCAAGGGTATCCAGATATGCTCAATGCTGCTTATTTGACTAAATAGGGAGACCCATTTCAACTGCATCATTTAGATGTAAAAAACTAGTTTTCCCTGGATTTTTTTTTTTAAACATCAATGGTTTAAAGGATAAGGAAGCTTACATGTCTGAATCAAGGTCCTGGAGCAACATCCCATCCTGTGTGGCAGAGGGCAGGCAGGACATGGTGGCAATGTTCACTCTCCAGGGGACAGGGGGAGGTTAGTAATTTTAGAGGAATTGACATCATGTGGGCTTCTTAGTTACCAGGGAAAGGGTCACACACCTCACCACCCCTTTGATAAGAACAATCACCATCTGGGGCCTGGGGCATATAGAAAGGTCAGTCCTGTGAGTTCAGTTCAGTTCAGTCGCTCAGTTGTGTCCGACTCTTTGCCACCCCATGGACTGCAGCAGGCCTGACTTCCCTGTCCATCACCAACTCCTGGAGCCTACTCAAACTCACGTCCATCACATCAGTGGTGCCATCCAACCATCTCATCCTCTGTCATCTCCTGCTCCTCCCACCTTCAATTTTCCCCAGCATCAGGGTCTTTTCAAATGAGTGGGTTCTTTGCATGAGGTAGCCAAAGTATTGGAGTTTCAGCTTCAGCGTCAGTCCTTCCAATGAACATTAAGGATTGATCTTTAGGATGGATTGGTTTAATCTCCTTGCAGTCCAAGGGACTGTCAAGAATTTTTTCCAACACCACAGTTCAAAAGCATCAATTCTTCAGTGTTCAGCTTTCTTCATAGTCCAACTCTCACAACCATACATGACTACTGGAAAAATCAGCCTTGACTAGACGGACCTTTGTTGGCAAAGTAATGTCTCTGCTTTTTAATATGCTGTCTAGGTTGGTCATAGCTTTTCTTCCAAGGAGCAAGCATCTTTTAATTTCATGGCTGCAGTCACCATCTGCAGTGATTTTGGAGCTCAAAAAAATAAAGTCTGACACTGTTTCCATTATTTCCCCATCTATTTGCCATGAAGGATAGGACCAGATGCCATGATCTTCGTTTTCTGAATGTTGAGCTTTAAGCCAACTTTTTCACTCTCCTCTTTCACTTTCATCAAGAGGCTCTTTAGTTCTTCTTCACTTTCTGCCATAAGGGTGGTGTCATCTGCATATCTGAGGTTATTGATATTTCTCCTGGCAATCTTGACTCCAGCTTGTGCTTTATCCAGCCCAGCATTTCACATTATGTACTCTGCATATAAGTTAAATAAGCAGGGTGACAATATACAGCCTTGATGTACTCCTTTCCCAATTTGGAACCAGTCTGTTTTCCCATGTCCAGTTCTAACTGTTGGTTCTTGATATGGATACAGATTTCTCAGGAGACAGGTCAGGTGTAGTCCTGTGAGTAGGTGTAGGTAAAGCAGGCACTGGTCAGGCAAGGAGGTACAGAGAATGAAAGAGCAGCCATCTTGAGTGGCCTGGCCATACACTCCACCCCTACATATCCTGCACAACCTTTACAATTGTGGTCTGCCCCTCTTCCACGACACCCCTGGAGTCAGGTATGTAGAGGGGCAAGGCAACCGGATACCACAAATACAATACAGACAGGCCACCCCTGGTTTTCACAAACCCAGAACCTCACTCAAGTGGAGGGGAAGGCTCATCCTTAAAAGAAACATTCTGGTGACCTAGCCAAGAGTCTGCTGTCACAGTACAGATCTGTCACTGTGTGTTATATTGAGTACCATTAGCGGTGGACCCATTAGGTCTTTCCAAACAAAAAACAGTTAATCCCACTAGTTGGACTTGTGTGTCCTGAAGACAGCCTATTCCATTCAACACAGCATAGCCCAGGGAGGGTCATGGGCAGTCAGTTGTACGGTAATGTTTACTAGCAGAGGTCTTTCTGATGCACTGGCATGCAGGACAGGAAGATGGTGAGAGTCTTTCTCCCCCACGGGGAATAGTCCACACAGAGTCACAATAGCCAGGTCAGTTTTTCATCGAAGTCCTGAGGATGAGGACAACAGCATCTCGCTGTAGACCCAGCAATTAGACTCATCTCGCAGTGAGGCCAGTGTGGCCCCTCAGACCTTGAACAGATTTCCTCTCTCAGGCTGGAGACGAAATGTAAGACATATAACAGGCACAACACAGGGAAGATTATGACAATTAAGCAAAGTACAAGCAGTAATCACATTCTGAGGTAATACCACACCTGCGTAGTTTTGTTTTTGTTTTTGTTTTTTTGTTTTTTGGTCTGGTCTGCAATACAGTCCAGAAAACTCAAGTTTTCAGTAATACAAGAACATGTCCAAAGTTACATATACAATGGCCACCTAGTTTTATCTTGGACGTCTGAAACACAGCTACTCCATTCTGACTTTCAAATGCATTATTTTCCTCAATGGCCAAAGCAGATGTACAATGCATGTCAGAAAGACCACAAAATAGGCTTCTCTGATCAGTAAAATTTAAGTTCAACCATGCATAAGCCAGAATGACTTCCCCATACCTCAGTATATAAAGATTTTTCCATCAATTCTTCTTTGATTGCAAATCTTTCAATAGAAAGCACTTATGATCAAAATATTCATCCCTCCCTGCTGGGGTGCAGGCTCCTAACCCAGGTTCAAATCATGTCCCTCAGTGCTAGGCTTCCTTTACATTTGCCTAGTTATATATGTTGGGAGAAAAATAATCAGATCTCGTGAACAGGCTCAGAGGGAAATTAATGGGGAAATACTATATAGGGTATACATTATACCCATTGTCACACAATCATTGAACCTGTGCTTTTAGCAACAGACTTAGGTGGCTCAGATGATAAAGAAGCTGCCTGTAATGCAGGAGACCCAAGTTTGAGCCCTGGGTCAGGATTATCCCCTCAAGAAGGTAATGGCAACCCACTCTGGTATTATTGCCTGGAGAATTCCATGGACAGAGGAGTCTGGCAGACTACAGTCCTTGGGGCCTCAAAGAGTCGGACAGGACGGAGCGACTAACACTTTCACTTTCACTTTTAAAGCAAGCAGCACCACACTTCATGACTAGTTATACTCTATGGCGATTTCACTATAGAATTTTCTTTCCTTCCAGAAAATCAGGGCAAAAGTATAGCAAATACAATAACTTTCATAAATACAGGCCTCAGTGAACAGAACTAGAATTTAACATCCACTGAAATATAATATTCTTCTCTGTAAAATACCCTTGTCTCCACCAAACAGCCAACAAAAACTAATTTGTTCGCAAAATAAGTCTGGTCAATTGACTATATAAGCTCCTTCAAACTGGTCAAGGGGGAACTCCTAAGGAGTCTCAGACTGAATTCCCAAAAGGTCTCTCAAGGTCAGAAAAGCCATGTCAATGGCCTGCCATCTGACTCCATCTTAGTTGATCTCTCTCTTCTAGAAGTCCCCAAAATAGCAAGATTCTTACACATGCCAGGAGACAGTGTTTTCCACTCCCTGATGAGGCTGCTTAGAGCCCAAGAGTCTCCATTTCTGGAGGGACAAGGCAGAGAAAACAGGGAAATGGTTTAATTCTACAAACAAAGTTGCTATAAATTATACCCAACTTGAAGGGAAGGCCTTCCCTATATCAGGAAAACACAGAGCAAAACCAGTACTATTCCAGACAAAATTCATAAACATTATAACCATATTCACCAGTTCACTCAGTAACTAATATTTTGTTAACTTTTTATGAAGCCATCAGGCCTTCCATTAGCCTTCTTTAAATTCTTATCCAGTTCGGCAATTTATCAGAGACCTTTTACTGTCAAAGGTCCTTCCTATGAATCTTTTTAAAGATGAAGTTCTTTTGCAAAAGCATCAGAGTCAAATAATAACTGTTTATAAAAGACAAGATTTTAAAAGACAGGGTTAAGCTTCTGATTAAGCGCGGGCGGCTGCAACCGGCGCACTTAAGCGTGGCGGAGAGGAGCTACCCCATGTCCGAGGTCAGGGGCAGAAGCTGGGAGGACCCCATGCCAGAAGGGCAGCGGCCAAGAGAAGTTACCCCAACTCCGAGGTCAGGGGCAGTGGCCGAGAGTGCCAGGCTGCCATGGTGCAGGAACGGCGAGAAGAGCTACCCAAGTCCGAGGTCAGGGGCGGCAGCTGAGAGGAGCTACCCCACATCGGAGGTCAGGGGCGGTGGCCGAGAGGAGCTACCCCACGGCTGAGGCCAGGGACAGCAGCCGGGAGGACCAAGCCCACATTCAAGGAGCCTTGGCTGCGCGGGCGCAGGAGGGCCTAGAAGAGCTACCCCATGCTGAAGGTCAGGAAGGGCAGCGGTGAGGAGATACCCCTCGTCCAAGGTAAGGAGCAGCGGCTGCGCTTTGCTGGAGCAGCTGTGAAGAGATACCCTACGTCCAAGGTAAGAGAAACCCAAGTAAGACAGTAGGTGTTGTAAGAGAGCATCAGAGGGCAGACACGCTGAAATCATACTCACAGGAAACTAGTCAATCTAATCACACTAGGACCACAGCCTTGTCTAACTCAATTAAACTAAGCCATGCCCGTGGGGCAACCCAAGACGGGCGGGTCATGGTGGAGAGATCTGACAGAATGTGGTCCACTGGAGAAGGGAATGGCAAACCACTTCAGTATTCTTGCCTTGAGAACCCCATGAACAGTATGAAAAGGCAAAATGATAGGATACTGAAAGAGAAACTCCCCAGGTCAGTAGGTGCCCAATATGCTACTGGAGATCAGTGGAGAAAATACTCCAGAAAGAATGAAGGGATGGAGCCAAAGCAAAAAGAATACCCAGCTGTGGATGTGACTGGTGATAGAGGCAATGTCCGATGCTGTAAAGAGCAATATTGCATAGGAACCTGGAATGTCAGGTCCATGAATCAAGGCAAATTGGAAGTGGTCAAACAAGAGATGGCAAGAGTGAATGTTGACATTCTAGGAATCAGCAAACTGAAATGGACTGGAATGGGTGAATTTAACTCAGATGACCATTATATCTACTATTGTGGGCAGGAATCCCTCAGAAGAAATGGAGTAGCCATCATGGTCAACAAACAAGTCAGTAATGCAGTACTTGGATGCAATCTCAAAAATGACAGAATGATCTCTGTTCATTTCCAAGGCAAACCATTCAATATCACAGTAATCCAAGTCTATACCCCAGCCAGTAATGCTGAAGAAGCTGAAGTTGAACAGTTCTATGAAGACCTACAAGACCTTTTAGAACTAACACCCAAAAAATGTCCTTTTCATTATAGGGGACTGGAATGCAAAAGTAGGAAGTCAAGAAACACCTGGAGAAACAGGCTAATGTGGCCTTGGAATATGGAATGAAGCAGGGCAAAGACTAATAGAGTTTGCACTGGTCATAGCAAACACCCTCTTCCAACAACACAAGAGAAGACTCTACACATGGACATCACCAGATGGTCAACACCGAAATCAGACTGATTATATTCTTTGCAGCCAAAGATGGAGAAGCTCTATACAGTCAACAAAAACAAGACCAGGAGCTGACTGTGCCTCAGACCATGAACTCCTTATTGCCAAATTCAGACTGAAATTGAAGAAAGTAGGGAAAACCACTAGACCATTCAGGTATGACCTAAATCAAATCCCTTATGATTATACAGTGGAAGTGAGAAATAGATTTAAGGGCCTAGATCTGATAGATAGAGTGCCTGATGAACTATGGAATGAGGTTCATGACATTGTACAGGAGACAGGGATCAAGACCATCCCCATGGAAAAGAAATGCAAGAAAGCAAAATGGCTGTCTGGAGAGGCCTTACAAATAGCTATGAAAAGAAGAGAAGCGAAAAGCAAAGGAGCAAAGGAAAGATATAAGCATGTGAATGCAGAGTTTCAAAGAATAGCAAGAAGAGATAAGAAAGCCTTCCTCAATGATCAGTGCAAAGAAATAGAGGAAAACAACAGAATAGGAAAGACTAGAGATCTCTTCAAGAAAATGAGAGATACCAAGGGAACAATTCATGCAAAGATGGGCTCGATAAAGGACAGAAATGGTATGGACCTAACAGAAGCAGAAGATATTAAGACGAGGTGGCAAGAATACACAGAAGAACTGTACAAAAAAGATCCTCATGACCCAGATAATCACAATTATGTGATCACTGACCTAGAGCCAGATATCCAGGAATGTGAAGTCAAGTGGGCCTTAGAAAGCATCACCACGAACAAAGCTAGTGGAAGTGATGGAATTCCAGCTGAGCTATTTCAAATCCTGAAAGATGATGCTGTGACAGTGCTGCACTCAATATGCCAGCAAATTTGGAAAACTCAGCAGTGGCCACAGGACTGGAAAAGGTCAGTTTTCATTCCAATCCCAAAGAAAGACAATGCCAAAGAATGCTCAAACTACCGTACAATTGCACTCATCTCACATGCTAGTAAAGTAATGCTTAAAATTCCCCAAGCCAGGCTTCAGCAGTAGGTGAACGGTGAACTTCCAGAAGTTCAAGCTGGTTTTAGAAAAGGCAGAGGAACCAGAGATCAAATTGCCAACATCCACTGGATCCTCAAAAAAGCAAGAGCTTTCCAGAAAAACATCTATTTCTGCTTTATTGACTATGCCAAAGCCTTTGACAGTGTGGATCACAATAAACTGTAGAAAATTCTGAAAGAGATGGGAATCCCAGACCACCTGACCTGCCTCTTGAGAAACCTGTATGCAGGTCAGGAAGAAACAATTAGAACTGGACATGGAACAACATACTGGTTCCGAATAGGAAAAGGAGTACGTCAAGGCTGTATATTGTCACCCTGCTTATTTAACTTATATGCAGAGTACATCATGAGAAACGCTGGACTGGAAGAAGCACAAGCTGGATCAAGATTGCTGGGAGAAATATCAATAACCTCAGATATGCAGATGACACCACCCTTATGGCAGAAAGTGAAGAGGAACTAAAAAGCCTCTTGATGAAAGTGAAAGTGGAGAGTGAAAAAGTTGGCTTAAAGCTCAACATTCAGAAAACGAAGATCATGGCATCTGGTCTCATCAGTTCATGGCCTATAGATGGGGAAACAGTGGAAACAGTGTCAGACTTTATTTTTGGGGGCTCCAAAATCACTGCAGATGGTGACTGCAGCCATGAAATTAAAAGACGCTTGCTCCTTGGAAGAAAATTTATGACAAACCTAGACAGCATATTAAAAGGCAGAGAAATTACTTTGCCAACAAAGGTCTGTCTAGTCAAGGCTATGGTTTTTCCAGTAGTCAGGTATGGATGTGAGAGTTGGACTGTGAAGAAGGCTGAGCACAGAAGAATTGATGCTTTTGAACTGTGGTGTTGGAGAAGACTCCTGAGAGTCCCTTGGACTGCAAGGAGATCTGACCAGTCCATTCTGAAGGAGATCAGCCCTGGGATTTCTTTGGAAGGAATGATGCTAAAGCTGAAACTCCAGTACTTTGGCCACCTCATGTGAAGAGTTGACTCATTGGAAAAGACTCTGATTCTGGGAGGGATTGGGGGCAGGAGGAGAAGGGGACGACAGAGGATGAGATGGCTGGATGGCATCACTGACTCGATGGACATGAGTCTGAGTGAACTCCAGGAGTTGGTGATGGACAGGGAGGCCTGGCGTGCTGCAGTTCATGGGGTCGCAAAGAGTCGGATACGACTGAGCGACTGATCTGAACTGAACTGAAGCTTCTGATTACAATGTAATCAATAAAGAAACTTGGTTACACTAATTAGAATTATGACCAATTATAATCTTAACCCTTAGAAATCTTACTCTCTGGCAAAAACCAAGAACCAAGTAATTTTACATTTCCTGATTGGAAAACTTATGCTTTAGTCTTCCTCTCGTAAGAAGGCAAAGGTAGGTAAAGTTAGACCCACCCGGCAATTAATGTTCCAATATTTTATCCTGTTTGTAATAACCCAGAGAAGGCAATGGCACCCCACTCCAGTACTCTTGCTTGGAAAATCCGATGGACGGAGGAGCCTGGTAGGCTTCAGTCCATGGGGTCGCTAGGGGTTGGACACGACTGAGCGACTTCACTTTCACTTTTTACTTTCATGCACTGGAGAAGGAAATGGCAACCCACTCCAGTGTTCTTGCTTGGAGAATCCCAGGGACGAGGGAGCCTGGTGGGCTGCCATCTATGGGGTTGCACAGAGTCGGACACGACTGAAGTGACTTAGAAGAAGAATAAACCAGATAGTCACTGAACTCAGTTTCAAGTTACCAAAATCTGGAGAGACTTTTTATACATTCCCAAAACATAATTATTTCTATAGTGCTATGTGCTAAGTTGCTTCAGACGTGTCCAACTCTGTGGGACCCCATGGACTATAGCCCTCCAGGCTCCTCTGTCCATGGGATTCTCCAGGTAAGAACATTGGAGTGGATTGCCATTTCCTCCTCCAGGGGATCTTCCTGACCCAGGGATCCCACCTCTCTAGGTCTCCCACATTGGAAGGCAGGTTCTTTACCACTAGCGCCACCTAGGAAGGCCAGGTGAATTTACCTAAAAGCTTTTTGTTTTCTCCTTTTCTTAGAGATCACAGAAGATTAAAGTTCCAGAGAGCCACGGTAGATCATTTACATGATTTACATCTCAAAGGCACAAGAGAAATACCAATTACAAAATGCTCACTTGGTACAATAGCAGAGCCATTAGAGGCCCTTGCTCTCCAGACCTCTTGGGAGCTCTCGTTAATTAAGAACAGTCAAGACAATGAACAACTCACTAGAGGATGGCTACCTCAGGATTTCCCCCGCAACTTTGGGATCACCCCTAGAACTTTTGGGCCCCACACGTTAGTAGACAGCCACCTCAGGATAACCCCTGCAATTTGGGGACCCCACTTGTTAGTGGACAGTCAGACAGGGATCACACCCACAACTTGTGGGGCCCCCATGCTAGTGGACAAGCACCACAACTTTCCGTTTCCTGTCCTGTGTTTCCTGACATCTCCGTGCTCACAGGAGTTTCCTCGGTTTCCTGTTAGGCTTTGCCAATTGTTGGGGTGTACCCAGCAGACCTACAAGGTCTCTACTTGCCTAGCTTCAAGACCAGAGAAAGGGCCCCGAGTTAGCAACAGATATCAAAGGTTTAATGGACTGGGGAGCTTACACGTCTAAAGAAAGGTCCTATATCAACACCACACCTCAGGACATGGTGACAGTCTCCACTCTAGTTTTCCCTGGATTGAGACAAGTAAGTTTGTCTCTTTATTTTTTCACTAGCTAGACATACACCTTTGCCTTTAACCAAAACACTTTATTCCAAATGATCTAATAAATGCATAAAAGACTCAATGGCATCTTTCTCATGGGTGTCTTCAAAGAGTCTGCATATGGATGTGTAGGTTTTCTGTCTTCTATCTAGTCATTAGCGGAACTCAAAGACGGGCCTTTGGACAGTGCTTTTCATTTCTTTCCGTCCGCTTTATAGCATACCTAGACTGATGTGGAGAAGTTTCATCAAAGACATCATGATTCTACGTTCTCTGCCCTGACTGCACTCTTTCTCATCTGTCATCCTTCCAGAGATCTAAGGCCCTCCGTGTCTGGCTGTCCTCGCCTCATTATCTACCATTCTACTCTCGTCCATGGCCAACCAGAGCTGCTCTTTGTTCTTCAGTTCTTTGCCTTTCATTCTCAGACCCAAATATCAATACTGCTCACACTGCTCCAAACAGTTAGAATCAAAAGTCACATTAGCAATTCCTTCTGAATATGCTGTCCATTTTTCAGTTTTCTTTTTTATTTACATTGACTCTTTTTCCCATTTAAAAGATACATACACATTAAGAGGCGGGTACCCTTTGATCCTCTAAGAGATTGAAAAAAATGCTTTTAGGTACTGCGGGCTCACATTTAATGGCACATACAGATTTGACTTTCACTTCATCCCATCTTCATTCCAGTCATTCATATTTAATGCTACACATACTTGACTCTTGGACTTTTTAAAATCTGGTATGCTGAATGGTGCACAAATTAATCCTGTGTTACACTACCCAGCAACTTGTCATTATTTATCAGCATTGACTGAGCTATCATTGTTATCTATTCATTAGCTTTCAGAAGATTTAAGCCTCTTCTCATGTATAATCTAGCTGTGTTATTTGTCACATTTTGTCAGTAACTCCTTTTTCTAGTGATACCCACATCACAGCAATAGATCATCTTTGGGGCTGAAATTTTCATGAATACCAGAACTGCTGCTCTTCAGCTACCAGTGTTAACCCTGATGGGGCTCACTGCTGGGACAGATCAAACTCTGTTGTCCTAGTAATGCAGCTTTGGTGCCTCATCCCTAAATAGTCTTGTGACACCATCTAGTTTCCATCACTTCCAATGAAGAGGACTACCAGCTGCCTTCTCAGAAATATTTTAGATTTAGACCAATGGCCCTTTAAGGAAACTGGATTCTACCTAACTTAGGAAAATCCACAGCCCACAAAAGCTTTTCTTTTCAGAGTCCATGGCAGGGTAGGTGCTAGCTAGCAATACAGCCCCATTTCATGGTATTTCAAGGTCTCAAATAGAAGGGAAGGCCTGAAATAGTGATTTCATTATGTTCACTTCAATACTGCTTTTATTTATGTCATTATTTATTTATTTTGGCTGTATTGGGTCTTTGTTGCTGAGTGCAGGCTTTCTCTAGTTGTGGAGAGCAGGGGCTACTCTCTAGTTGCGGTGCATCGGCTTATTGCGGTGGCTTCTCTTGTTGAAGAGCACAGGCTCTAGGCGTACTGGCTTCAGTAGCTGTGACTGGCTCTAGGGAACATGGGCTTTAGTAGTTGCAGCACGTGGGCTCTAGAACAGGGATTCAGCAGTTGTGGCATATGGGCTTAGTTGCTCCAAGGCATGTGGAATCTTCCCAGACAAGGGACCATGTCCCCTGCATTGGCAGACGGATTCTTACCCACTGTGGCACCAGAAAAGTCTCCATACTGCTTTTAAAATCTCCTGGGAAGTCTGTCCTCTAGACTAACTGGTTCTGGCTTCTGAAGTGAAAACTCTCACATGCCAATCAGCATTCACTCTGACTTCTTACCGGCATCAGACTCCAGACAAATTTGCCTTGTGAGAGGCTGATGCAACCCAGAACTAAACACAGGTTACATAAAATCAGAATACACTCCATGGATACCAGCAACCAGCACAGCATCCTTTGACTAAAAGAGTGAGACATTCTCACATATGGCTTCTTCCCATGCCACATTTTTTTTGTCTCTTTGCATATTTTCCTATGAGTCCCCAGTTATGCCATGGGAGAAGATAAAACAGAGCCAATGGTTAAGGCAACCTCACATAAAAAAAAAGTCCACATATCTTTTAACACATATCACAGCCAAACCAAAAAAAAATGAAAATAAAAGGGAAAAAGCAAATATTTACCTTTAAAAAACAGCCAAGGCTCTGAGAGAACAGAGAAAGAAACTAGTCTAATTTTTGTCACATAGCCAGTCAACAAACATTGGTTGGATTAGAATCATTCTTGAAAGTCATACCATTGGGCCAGAGTTCACTTCAATAATACAGAAAACAAGGCTCACAAGTGGATCAGCAGTGCAAGCTCCTTGAGAGAGAAACCATCCCATGTATTTCCTCCATGGTATGTAAAAGGCAAGTGATCGATAAATATTTACTAAAACAATGGATACATGAACAGATGAACACTCAGGTGCTTCACTGATTTCACTCTGCAGCAATGCCTGCCTATACCACAATGCTAAACCCACAACAAAATAGTCCTTTCTCACACTACTATAAAAGTTGAAATTTTCTATTATAAACTGTGCTTTTATTCTTCAAGCTGACAGTGTTTTCAGTTGGATAATAGCATCTCCTCTGGCCTTTTTCTCCCTTACATAGATATTTCAGTTAGTATTTACCATCTACACTGTAGCAGACACAGGTGTTGCTACAAATTCCGTGTTGCACTGCACTGCAGGGCTTACAGCATGTTTTATCATGGAACCACATTTTGGTCTTAATAAAACAGTACCGCACAGCATGGCATTCACTGTAATCTAATTAAATACAATGCCAAGGGAAATTTGTCACTGCGAAGGTGAAACACACATGTTATTTACTTCGCCTTTCTATGCAAGGGGCAGCTAAAGAAGAGTTCAGGAAGAAGGTATTTAACTCAGTGAGGTTCAGCAGTTAGCCAGCACAACAGAAAAAAGCTAAGGATATAGGAGGAGAAGAAAAGACATAGTAGAAAAGTATAAGAAAGAAGGAGAAGATGTAATAAGCTATCAGCAGCATTTCAATTATTTTTTTTCTACTTAAACTACAGTGTCAAAGTATTTTCACACTGAAAGATTTTAGAGACATGAAGAGTAAGTGTCTCTGAGCAGTGGAGACAAGACCAAAAAATGCCTGTTCTTATCCCCGTTACTAGTCAACTTCTAAAAGAATCCCAAAATAGTGAGAATTTCTTTTGTTTCCTCCACTCTGATAAAACAGCGATAGTTAAGGGAAGAATTGTTCCCAAGATACAGGATGTCTGGGTGCCAGTCCTGGCTATACCTTTCACTGACTATAACCTAGGGCATATGTCAATTAATGTTTTTGGCCCTCATTACCGTATTTAAAAGTTGAGGACATTGGATTCAACTACCAGTGCTAAGATCCCAATATGGATCTGATGTAAGAAAATTTACCCAGCTGAACTTTTGTCTTACCAATGAAATTTGAAATCTTTGCTGGCATCATAGGAAGCAATGTTTCAGAGTGCATGTGCATGAAAACCTAGGATAACAAACAAAACATGCAAGGAGCGCAAGCAATACTTCCCTCCCACCTCTACAACCTAGGAGACTTGGGCAATAAAGGAACACAGTACTTGCAAAGTTGTTTACTCATGAGAAGGAGCAGGCTAGTGTACTCCTTTTGGCAATCTCTCTAAGGGGCTCTGGGTCCCCATTCTCAGTTTGTGGGGTAGAAAATACCTCTCTCCTTCACAAAAAGAGATGAAAAATGCCATAGCATTCTGCTTCCATGAACCACCTTTTAAAAATCCTTCTCTGTGTTAGATACTAGAGGCAGATTACAGGACTAGTTTTGACCACCTCTTAAGATGTCATCTAACATCTCTTTAGAAAAAGGGAACAGTGGTTGCCTATTGTTCTCAGCTTTGAGCTTCAGCTAAAAATGCAAAACAACAGGAAAAATCCCATTTAACATCTTGTTAGATACATTCTAAATTTTATACAGCCCAAGAGTTTTTTTTTTAATTGCCTCCATCAACAGATAAAAGGCCAGTCTTCTTCCAGTCCTCCTCAACTCATTATATGATGCAACCTACCAGCTGTTCAAGCCAGAAACCTAGAAGACAGACTCACCATCTCTTCTCCCCTACATCCAATCCAACCTCAAACCTCTTGACGCCATGTCCTCCACTCCCAGCATAGAACCAAGCCACCATCCTCACTTGCTGAGATCTCTGCTACAGCCTGGCTGTCTCTCAGCTTCTACTCTTGGAGCCAAGGTAATCTTCTAAAATGTGAAAGTCAAATTATGTCACACTCTGCTTAAAATATCCCAGTATCTATCCCAGTATTACTATTACTAATCTGCTTGGAATAAAATCCTGCAAATCTTCCATACTACCAGACTCACTTATTCTTCTTTCCCACCTAATCACTACCCTCCGAACACCCAGGTCTTCTTTCTGTTCCATGATACAAAAGCTCATCTCCACCTCTAGGCCTTTGCTCTCACTGTTTCTTCTTCATAGAACACTGTATACTCCACTCTGTATCATCCAGATCATAATTCACATATTGCCTCCTCTGTAAGACCTTCCTTGAATATCAATTCCATCAACCAGTTACTTTCTATCATTGTTTTACTTTTTCCTTTGATCTATTCATAAGTTGGGCTTCTCTGGTACAATTATTTATTAAGCAGAAACACTACTATGCTGCCAAAATGTCTGGAACAGGTCCTGGCCATAACATTAAGTCAAGGCCTTTTGCAAGAATGAATGAATTTTGCCCTCAGAGTTTAAAGTATGAAGCAGTTCTTCAAAATAAAGCCTCTGTGAGTTTAGTTAACATGTATGAATCTTCAGGAAATGTCACAAACTATTATAGAGACTATTGGTAGTTATTAGTTGAGTTACTGTTTTAAATCAAATTTCTTCCCAACCATTTAAAGTGTTTAATTTAATCCTAAAAGGTCAAGGGCTTATTTCTGAGTCAGATCAAAGCCATTTTGTTTTGTTTTGTTTAGCGATAATGATACATCAATTTTTATTTCCTTTGAAATTAAATTTTTATTAGATATATGTCCACTTAAAGTACAAAAGGGGAATATTTTTCCATTGCAGATCAAAAAGAACCCACAAAATACTATTAAGGATAAAGTGAATAAATAATTTTTCATCTCAAACAGGACACTTTTGAGAGCAAAAGGGGACAGTATTATTAATTGAGCTGTAAAAATAATGTAAACTAGAACATACTGTCACCCTAGTTAAGGGCCAAGATGTAATTTCAAAATTAAGATGCAGTTGTTTGAGCTAATTTTTTAATTTATATTTGATGGGAGAGTGTGTTAGATTACAGATTTTTAAAAGAGAGAGAGAGAGAAATGAGAAGGCATGAAAGGAGAGTGTAATATGAAAGAAACAGAACTAGAAAAAGTACTTTTTAAGGTCAGGATACAATTAACACTGCTTGATAAATATAATAAAATACATTTATCTTAGATCTATATTTTGAAGGAAAAACAAAGAGGAAAAATGAATGGACACGAAAAGGACAGATACACAGAGAATGGCAGATGGGAAGAAAGTCCGAAACGAGCAGTGTGGCTGAAAGCGAGCAGCGTGGCTGAAAACAAGCAGTGTGGCACGCATAGACCCAAGAAGCTATCATTGATTGTCTTTCTCAACCTATGGACGGAAGATGGTGAGACGGAGGCTGGCGGGTAGATCTAGGCACCGGCATCGCAGAAGCATGGGAAAGGAGGCATGGTTGGGAAGAGGAAGAAGCTATGCCGCCATGCAGGACCAACAAAGGCTCCCACCTCACAAGGAGGGCTGGAGCCACGAGGACCCTTCTGAGTCA
>NW_011494738.1:2828233-2840460 GCF_000754665.1 Bison bison bison | reverse complement strand
TGAGTCATCCTAAATTGGAACAAGGGAGCCAGGTCTTTATAACAAGTGTTGATCACTTATTAGATGTGGGGATGTCTGAAAGGAAGCATGACAGTGAGCGAGGCAGTTTTCTTCAGCTAACACCATCTCCAAAGAGAGTAGAAGGCACGGAGTCCATGCAGAAGCTCAGTGACTAGGTAAGTCATTTGATTTCTCCCTCTTTTTCTCTGCCAAATGTGGGTCCTTTCACATATCTCCAGCTTTTATTTTTATGCATATGAGGAAAGAGTGTGTATACACTAATTTTTCAATATTTCTCTTGACATGTCCACTTGGGTTAAAATATCCTTGAGGGAGCAACTTGCCCCTTTTCCTTACTGTTTTATCCCAATAGATCTTAAAATAAAACCAATTCATTGGTAGATGTTCAATAAATAGTCTTGGAGAATTGAAATGAGATTCAGTCTGATCCCCAGCATCTTTCACAATCTGGAGCCAATTGAAAATGAATACTTCCTTTCTTATGTTAGTTCCTTCCTTTGTAGAGAGAACTGCCCATATTCTCCTTGAATTAAACAGTGTATTTTTCTGTTGCCTATTATCATCATTCCTTGCTTCATGGCTACACTGAAGACACTGAAGACAATAAGCAAATCAGAAAATGATAGCCATTATCATTAACTCTATTGTTTATAGGTAAATGCTTAAAATATATGAAATGTCGATCATGAAAATATATAGTATAGTATATTTACATTCATGAACAGAATAACAATTAACATTTAATCATGGTGAGCTTCCCTGAAATGCTGAGAACAGTCCATCTCTCTCAGCCTTAGATTCCATCAATGAGAACATACAAATATCTCACATTACTCAAAATTTTACCAGAAAAAGAATTGATGACTATTTTTAGTAAAATTGAATTTCCTCCAAAAGTTCTAAGTACTCAAGCTTAATTTTGCTGTTTATCTTTCACCTCCTACTTTTCCAGCACTCTGAATGATTTCAAAGGTATTAAAGGAAACAGTATTTTGCCTATATAACATTTTGTCCTTTTCATTCTTTAATAAACTTGCTACAAAAGCATAGGAAGACCCTTAGGGGAACAATTTAAGCCTATTTGCAAATTTCCACGTAAGTCCTAACCAACTATGGAAAGAAGCTGAGATTTTTAAACATGTGGGGTAATTTTACAAATCACCATAATAAAAATCACTTCTACATGCTTGGATTTTAACTTCCCAAGAGAAGGCAAATACTCTGTAAACTAATAATTGCATAAAAATAAGTTGATTTTAACATATTAGCTGTTAGTCCTTCATATTTCAATCAACTTGTTGGGACTTTTTATATTCTGACTCAGTTTGCCACTTTTTCTAAGGAGGTTTAGATACTTGTGATGATTCGATCTCTCACTCTCCTGTTGGAAGCTTTAGCTTCTCCCTCAATTCCTGCCGCGAGCTGAGAAGTCACTTGGTGTTGTGGGGCTTAGACAAAGCAGGCCGACATCTTCAGAAAGTTTTCAATGGAGACAGGCAAGTTTCAAAAATAAGATTCTGAAATGTTACTAGCTATAAGAAAAGTAAAATGCTTTTTTAAGTTTTCAACCATAGATTAGATTCCCATCAAGTCAGCATAAAAAAATCAATCAGATTTGAGTTCAAATGTTCTGACCTTCACTGTGACCAAAATGTCTTTAATGCTCTGAACCTAGATTTTTTTCACTCGTAAAATGATCACCTCCAAGGTCATTGTGATGATCCAGTCAATAGACACTGAAGACAATATCTGATGCAGAGTAAGCAACTCAGAAAATGATAGCCATTATCATTAACTCTATTGTTTATCAGTAAATGCTTAAAACATATGAAGTGTCACTTATGAAAATATATAGTGCAGTATATTTACATTCAGGAACTGAAAAACAAACTATATTTAATCAGTGTGGGCTTCAGATTCATATTTATGCTTTCAAATAAGTAGTCATGTATGGATGTGAGAGTTGGACTATAAAGAGCTGAGCACCAAAGAATTGATGCTTTTGAACTGTGGTGTTGGAGAAGACTCTTGAGAGTCCCTTGGACTGCAAGGAGATCCAACCAGTCCATCCTGAAAGAGATCAGTTCTGAATATTCATTGGAAGGACTGATGCTGAAGCTGAAACTCCAATACTTTGGCCACCTGAAACGAAGAACTGACTCATTTGAAAAGACCCTGATACTGGGAAAGATTGAAGGCGGGAGGAGAAGGGGACGACAGAGGATGAGCTGATTGGATAGCATCACCCACTCAATGGACATGAGTTTGAGTAAACTGTGGGAGTTGGTGATGGACAGGGAGGCCCGCATGCTGCAGTCATGTGGTTGCAAAGAGTCAGACACGACTGAGCGACTGAACTGAACTGATCCTTTATATACCTACCATGTCTTGGGCTCTCCCAAAGTTAACTTTAAACTGATTAATTATTTCTTCACCCTTTTATCTTTTCTTTCTTACAAGAATTCAGGAGTTCACTTTCTTTTTACCTTGATAAGTATCAGGCTGAGGGCAGGCCACGCACAGCTGATTATAACTAGGAAAGCACACCCCCACAGTCATCCTGTGACAAATTACTCCATCAATATTTGGAGGCAAGTCTTTTGATAGACAACTTCTCTCCCCAGCCATTTGTCTTACATCTTTTTACCTTATCACTTCTCTGCAAACCTGCTACAGTGAGCAATGAGAACATTTCTCTGGGCGTATGCTTTAAAGACACAGTCAGTATTTTCTTTCTTTCTTTCTATTTTCTTTCTTTCTTTCTTTCTATTACTATTAATGAAAAGATTTAACATTGTCTGTTACATTTTTAGTGCTTGTCACAGGCTTGTAGATACTAAAAACAAAATTTTAAAAAGCTTTGAGCTATCTGGATAATTGTTTACCTCATGTAAGAATTACATGGCAATGTATTAAATTACTTTATGACTGAAGCCTTGCTGAGTAGCTAAGAACATCAGGCATGCATATTCAATAAGAAATGGGAACCTTTGAGAGAAGTCCTAGCTGAATACCAACCAACTGAGCATCTATTGATCTGAGTGTTTTTCTATTTTTAATTAGAAATTGATTTTTGCAGTCATTTTACATTAGTAACAGATTAAAACAAGCGGGAGATTTAGAGTATTTTGACGTTTACCTAAAAACCTGATATTATGTGTTGTTTCTACAAATCCAATATTATGTGGGGGATTAAAGTAGTTATCTGGATAATTTAAAAACTCATGATATGCTATTAAGGGGAAAGGGTGGGAAGTAGGGAATGGAGACTCAAATTATCCATTAAAAAAATCATTGTCTCTCCATTTACCACCATTAGTTCCCAAATGAAATGCCTCATTTAGGAGACAAGAAGTTCCAAAGCAAAGAAAATATTTCAATGCAATTATATCTCATTGTTTTTCAAAGCACTTGCAAAACAATTATTCACATCAGTAAAAAGTGGGGAACTCTGGCCATGGCATCACAAGTAAAACTTTGTCTAAATTATTTAGGTTTTTCACACACTGTCAGCCTTGCCCAAATGCAAGCTCAAATGTGAAGCAACAAGGTCTTGGACATGTTTGAAAAGCCATTGAAGCAGCTTCCCTCCCCTTCTCCCTCCAGTGTGATCATGGTGGGTAGAAGAGATACAGAAAAGTTAAGGCAACAAGACAATCTGAATTGGTTTGAAAGTGGCAGCGAAGTTAGGATCACTGATACAGAGATCATTGACACCATCAATAAACTTTATTTTAGCCATGCCATTCACATTTACTAAAGCTTTCACCCTAAAAGAAACCTGATAGGTAGAAGCCAGAAATCCAAGTACAAACCTGTCTTTCTACCCTCATATTTAGCTGCCTTCCCACCAGCCTGGCTCCCTGGGACAAGAGGATGAACCCCACACACCAGACAACAGACCAGTCCAAAACCAGGGTACTGCCTCACATGTATGTAAATCGTTCTCTTTAGGGGAGCCATGCATCAAGCTTTCTTTTGACAATTTAACATGAAAATTTGTGTCACACTGCTCAGTCCCTGAGTTCACACTCCTTGAACAGGTTGAATGAAGTTAAAATAAACCTGCCATCTGTTCCTGACACTTGTTTAATTTTGGAGGGAATCTAAAATTTGACTAACTCTGTAAGAGAAGCTGAGGAAACGTAAACAAAGCCTCTTAATTTAAAATTGACTAAATGCGTGTTTTTCTCAGTTCCAGAAAATCTGCTGTCTTCCAGCTGTGCTTGCTCAATTCTGCCTCATTCTGGGAGCCCTGGTGTCACCACAGTGAATAGGATGGGTTCAGTGGAGATGAGACTGCGCCAAGCCAGCTTCGCCCACAGCATACCAATGAGTGCCCTGGGAAGGCATTAATAATGCAGAGCACACTAGGGTAGCCAGCCCGGCGAGGCCCTGTACGCACATCAACGGAGGCAGCCGGGACTCACACGACTGAATGTGTCTGCACAGGCTGACTGTCTGCGAGGCTGCCTGGTCTCCTAATCGCCAGTCTCCTTTCCCGTCACCCTCAAGGGCTTCATGAATAAAGATGAAGGACAAACACTTTCTGCCTCTCTTTAGTACCTCAGCAGGTGCACACTTAATAAACTTTCTTATCTCTCTGGGTACGAATGACCTCAGACATTCTGCAAACCCAAAACTGTCATTATTTTTTCTCCTTTTGTCCACAAAAGATACACCTGAGCCACAGAGCAGAAGAAGAAAATGCATGAGTGACCACAGTGAAAACAACAACAACAACAACAAAATCTCCAAGAGATGCATAATGTCCACACAGAAAATATCTACCCACGGTCACAAATGTGCCTCACTCCTTAGCAATCCATCTGCTCTACCCACCAAAGAAAAATCAACGAATTCAAAGTTTGTGTGTGTTAGCTCATGAAAAGGAGCCCCAAGTATTTCTAAGAAAGATTTCTGAACATCTTTGGAAAGAGACATTGGGATTGTATTAATTTGGTCACCTGAGCAGATAAGATGCGATGGCATTCATGCTCAGTCATGTCTGACTCTGTGAGACTCTGTGGACTGTAGCCCACCAGGCTCCTCATTTCTTCCTCCAGGGGATCTTCCTCACCCAGGGATCAAACCTGCATCTCCTGTACTGCAGACAGAATTTTTTTACTGCTGAGCCAGCCGGGAAGCCCCATCTGAACAGATAGCCAGCCTCAAACTCTAAAGCTGATGCAATAGCTACAGACTTTACATGTAGCCATCATGGAAAGCATAAAGGGGAAGAGTTGGTTGTACAGAGTGCTTTCATGTTGTGGTTTACAATCAGATTACAACCTTTAACTGACCCATGGTAATATAAAGACACAGATGCATAGGCAAGTCAGCCAGAAATTAAATACATTTTCAAAGTTACAATTATCTACAAGTGAGTTTGTTTTTATACATGGCAGCTTCTTTCATTCCACAGCGAGAGGCACATGATAGGTGTTTACTGGATGCTTTGAATGAATGGGTGACAACACTGTTAAATTGTGGATCTTGCTACTGGTCTCTCTTGCTTCCCTACGTGTTCAATGCCTCTGCCAACATGCAGTTGGTACCGTCATACAAACACACACACCCATACATTGTGGTAAAATTTAAAAGTACTAAGCATGAAAATCAGGGAAGTATGAACTAAGCTAGAACAAGGTGAGGATAACAATGGCAAAAAACCCACTCCGGTGTTCTTGCCTGGAGAATCCCAGGGAAGGGGGAGCCTGGTGGGCTGCCAGATGTCTATGGGGTCACACAGAGTTGGACACAACTGAAGCGACTTAGCAGCAGCAGCAGCAGCATCAACAATGAAAAAGCATTGTGTATGGGTCATAACAGCCTGTTGAGTTGCTTCCAAACTTCCTGAGACCCAAAAGAAAGAGAAAATCTGCCCGGTAACACACACGTTTGTGTCACCAGAAAGGATAAAAGATCTCAGTTTCTTAGAAGAAGTCATGTTCTAAGTTAGCACCAGTATTAAAACAATATGCTCATATGCAAAATCCTGTTCTGCTATTACAGAACAGTTTGGGGGGCAGGAGGTACAAGGAGCCAGATCCACTCATGCCTCGGGCCTTTGTAGTCACCGCCTACTCCTCAGAATGCTCTCCCCCTGTCAGTCACAGGGCTCAGCCCCTCACTGCCTCAGGTCTCAGCCTCCAGTGTCACAGTCTCAGTGAGGCCCCAACAGCTCTGCTTAAAATTGCAGTTACCTCCTCCTTCCCCACCCTGCCCTTCTCTGGTTTATTTTTCTACACAGTTTTTTAACATACCATAAAATATATCCATTTTGTTTATTGCCTTTAACTTCAGGCCCATAACCAACTAGAATATGAGTTTCATGGAATCAGATTTTCCTCTGTTTTGTTCACTACTGTATCCCAAATCCCAGTATCTGGCAAATTTACTGAATGAATGAATAAGTGGACAAATTCTCAACAATGTTGTTATGGCATGCTACAGTTTCGCATGGTGAAGTGATTCCAGTGGACAAGATAATTTAGTCCTATTATATGGGCATCTAGCCCTGTGGCTTGATCCAGGGTCAGATAATTAAACCACCCACAGAGGCTCTTAACCATAGAACCAGACTCCTTTTATCATACTCCTTTGAGCCTCTCAAGAAAGAAACAGACCCTTCTAATGCAACGCTCTCTGATAGAAATATAAGGTGAGCCACAGATAGCATGTTAACTTTTTAAAAGCCACATTTAAAAAGTGAAATTGATTTCAATAAAGTGTTTTGCATACCCAAATTATTGTTTCAATATGTACTCAGTACAAAATATTTTCATGCCATCCAGTTTGCACTAATTTGTTACAGCAGCCACAGGAAACTAATATATTGACAAAGAAAAAAAAAAAGAAATGAAAGAAGGGGCATTGCTACTGACCTTGCAAAAATTAAAAATATTACAAGGAAAATATTATGAATAACCTTATGCCACAAATCAGAAAACTTAGATGAATCTTACAAATTCCTAAAAAGACATAAATTATTAAACTGACTCAATACAAAATAGAAAATCCAAAGAGACTTATAACAAGAGAATAAGTTAATAATTAAAAATCTTCTCATAATGGGAATTCATGTTAAAACATAACATAAAACATAATTCCTCTTTTTCTCTCCTTTCCTTGTTTTATTTTCTTTAAGATAGCATCTTCTAACATTATGATCCATATGCAAACTCATTTCCTCCATTTGGAGAGATCAACAGTCAATATAGAAGTGAGTTGGAAAGTTTAAAGTACTATACAAGGGCTTCCCTGGTGATTCCGTGGTAAAGAGTCTACCTGCCAATGCAGGAGACATGGGTTCAATCCCTGATCCAGGAAGATCCCACATACAGCGGGGCAACTAAGCCCGTGCACCACAACTATGAAGCCCACTCACCCTAGAGCCTGTGCTCCCCAACAAGAGAAGCCACTGCAGTGAGAAGCCCACGCACCGCAACTGGAGACTAGCCCCCACTCTCCACAACTAGAGAAATGCCTGCGCAGCAGTGAAGACCTGGCATAGCCACAAAAGTAAATAAAATTATATTTTTTAATATATAAAGTACTATACAATGTTAACTACTAATAGTAATTTTAAAAATTACATACACCCTCATTTAACAAGAAATACATAGTAAAGGGAAACATACTGGACCCCAAAACAGAGTATCTTGTATTCCCCTCCCATGAATTAGGAACACCCATGACCTTTCTGTAGCATTGGCCTGAGATGTGAGATAGGGAATGGAAAGCTTCTTAAAGGCATGGATTCTGTAGAAATGCCACAGAATGCAACCCTCAGGCAGGAGGGATATCTGAGGCACCTCACTTCTGGCAGCACAGAATTAAGGTGAGCAATGAAGCACAAAATGAAACCAGAAATGGCTCCTTGGGTATTGTCTTGTCTCTTACCATCCTTTAAAATGTCATCTCCTCAGCTAACGAGTGAGGACTGAAACCCAAATCTGGCAAGAGTCTCACTCCTATTTCTCATGTACCTGTACTGGGGTCGGACGTAGGACTTGGTTTTCTTCCATGCCTGAAAAAGCATTGCATTTGCCAGTCATCTGGAAGAGATGAACAATGAACATAAAGGAAAACAACCAACTCTCAAAATGGATTCTTTCTTTCCACAAAGGGCACTCATAGAATATTTACCTGAAAGTCTTCAAAATCCAGAACACCTAGAATGTCGCAGGGAGCCCTAACTAAGCAGGTGGACCTTGGAGGACCTCACAGCTCCATGCATTTTAGGGACTAGAGCTCCTGTTGCCCTAGGAACACTCATGCTGGCTGATAACCAACATCCCTCTGATCTTCTGACAGGATAGACGTTAAAATGCCAATTGCACCATGAAGACTTTATGTTACGGTTCACAGACATTTGCAGCTTAATGTTAATGAGTGTCAGATCCTTTTGTGGGCATGAGTTAGCTTTTCAAGGAGGAAAAATACACGTTGACTCAAAAAGTAGTGGATGTCAGCCACTTTACAATTAAGCTGTGGCTACTGATTCAGCTGATTGAAAACTACCACTTCATAAAAATGGAATCATTATACTAACAAAAGCCTTCTATTTTATCTCCAACAGGAATAGCATTGTGGTTTAGAATGTGACTATCTGGACAGGAGGGAATGGAATACATCAATTTATTTGAAAATCATACTTGGAAGGAAAAAGAACTTGAGAGACTTTAGTGTTTCATCAAAAGGAAAGAAACTGTAATCCCTTGAAACACTGAGTAGATAAAATAAAATTAGAAAAACCTAGAAAGATCCATTGATTTCCTTAATTGAGGCAGAAGAACTGTTTTCCACAACCCCAAAAAATTGCAGGAGACAATGACATATCTGAGGTACACAAAGTAGTTCTCTGAGCAGGAAAAACAAACAAAAAAAAGAAGCCATTGGGTTGGCCAAGAAGTTCGTTTGAGTTTTTAACAAAAATGAGCTAATTTTTTACCAAAGGTGAGAGCCACTGGTGAGTGTCTGGCTGCACTCCTCTTCTGAAAGGAGCTTGATCTGGAAGCGGCTGTGTTGGGCTGCCCAGCACGTTACTGAGCACTGGCTGGCCCAGGCCTGGCAGGAGTCTTGGTCATGACAGAGCCACAGTTCAGGTCAGTCGCTCAGTCACATCTGACTCCTTGTGACCCCGTGGACTTCAGCACGCTAGGCCTCCCTGTCCATCACCAACTCCCAGAGTTTACTCAAACTCATGTCCATTGAGTCAGAGCTGCCATCCAACCATCTCATCCTCTGTCGTCCCCTTCTCCTCCTGCTGTCAATCTTTCCCAGCATCAGGGTCTTTTCAAATGAGTCAGTTCTTTGCATCAGGTGGCCAAAATGTGGTCCATTGGAGAAGGGAATGGTATGACCCTGAAAGATGAACTCCTCAGGTTGGCAGGTGCCCAATATGCTACAGGAGATCAGCAGAGAAATAACTCCAGAAAGAATGAAGAGATGAACCAAAGCAAAAACAACACCCAGTTGTGGGTATGACTGGTGATGGAAGTAAAGTTCGATGCTGTAAAGAGCATTGTAAAGAGCCATACTGCATAGGAACCGGGAATGTTAGGTCCATGAATCAAGGCAAATTGGAAGTGGTCAAATAGGAGATGGCAAGAGTGAATCTCAATATTTTAGGAATCAGCAAACTAAAATGGACTGGAATGGGTGGATTTAACTCAGATGACCATTATATCTACTACTGTGAGCAAGAATCCCTTAGAAGAAATGGAGTAACCATCATAGTCAACAAAGGAGTCTAAAATGCAGTACTTGGATACAGTCTCAAGAACAACAGAATGATCTCTGTTAATTTCCAAAGCAAACCATTTAATATCACAGTAATCCAAGTCTATGCCCGGACCAGTAATGCTGAAGAAGCTGAAGCTGAATGGTTCTATGAAGACCTACAAGACCTTCTAGAACTAACACACAAAAAAGATGTCCTTTTCATTATAGGGGACTGGAATGCAAAAGTAGGAAGTCAAGAAACAACACCCGAAGAAACAGGCAAATGTGGCCTTGGAATACGGAATGAAGCAGGGCAAAGGCTAATAAAGCTCTGCCAAGAGAACACACTGGTCATAGCAAACACCCTCTTCCAACAACACAAGAGAAGACTCTACACATGGAAAGAGTCACAGCACTAGAAAATAAAGATAAAGCCTAAAGTTTTATCCACACGACAGGGGAAACATGAGCCTTAAGGACTCACACCTTGGAAGGCCACTTCTTATGAAAACAAATATGACACAGAGCTCCTAGCAGCCTCAAGAAGCACAGAAGCTGCCTGGGTCTATAGCTCCCTCAGTTAAGGTGCCAGTGGAAATTTACCAAAGCCAGAATGGTCATGTGAGTTTTACATGAGAAAGACGACCACTCAGGGCACTCCCATACCCAGCATGAAGTAAAATAAGCCTCCCATCCTCATCACAGCAGACTGAGCCTTCAGAACCGGCAAGTTGGATTCCACCTCAGGACAAGTGGCCAAACAAGTGTCCAGGGGTTGTCATTAAAATAAAGCTTCTCAGCTTACAGGATCAAACTCTGTGTGGACTTTTGACTTTCAATATCATAATTTGCTTTCCTAAATTATATGTTTGGCACCTGCTATCTTGGGTTAAATTTCCCAAATCTGATCAGGCCAATTCCAATCAGGAGAGTCATGAGCTCCTTTTTAACTCTATTGTGAATTACTATCGAAAATGTCATGTTTTAAGCTTTAGGAGTTAATTATTCAAATGTTTTAAAGTGTAGCTTTTTACATTGTAATTCCTTTCATCTCCTAGAATTATTGCTAAAAATATCGAATGACCTGAAGTTGTTAAGTTTGGTAGTGCAATCAACCACAATGTTTCCATTTTATAATTATTAGGATACTGCTGGTGTTTCTGAGGCTGCAGTCCCACTCTGCTTACCCTACCGACTGCTTTTCAATGTGTTCCAGTTAGTGTGAACTCCTGTGTCTTCACATCCCCTCTCCCTGCCCATTACCCCAGCAAGGAGATCTAATTGAGTTCCTACAAGCTTCATACATGCTTCTCAATGAACTTGTTTCTGGGTCAAATTTTTCTTCCCCTTTCTCTTTCTCTGCTACTCAATCCCATCAATTCTGTTGAATTACAAATTTGAAGCTTTAAAAAATAATAATAAAATGGAAATTGCATAGTCTACAGTAAATATTTTACTCCCCCCAACTATTATTTGAGGAGTAGGTCAGCTGAAAAATATGCATTTACCATCCGTAAGGGGTCCCTTCTGCATATGTTATAATTTAGTTTACATCTGGCTTTCAACTCACACCTGCAATTCCACATGAAACTCCTGAACAGACAAATGAATGGTTTTATGAAATAAACAGGAACAAAAATAAACTAGCATATCTTCCAGCATCCAACAGAGTCCCCAAATATATAACTTTATTTCAGTGACAACTGTAGCCAAATATTAAATAAGGAATTAAAACACTAAGTACTAAAAAAAAAGTGCTCTAATTTGCTACAGCTCATGTCCACAGAACATATATGAATCTTCAGGTGTCCTCTTAGCTTCCTGAGACTCTGAGATTCACAAATCTGGAATTTAAAAGCAGCCGGAGCTCACTGGCACCTCTGCTTTAATGTTCCTGAATCTCCTTAATTCCCATGACTCTAAGAAGACAACTGCTCACTTCAGTTCAGTTCAGTCTCTCAGTCGTGTCCGACTCTTTGCAACCCCATGAATCGCAGCACACCAGGCCTCCCTGTCCATCACCAACTCCCGGAGTTCACTCAGACTCACGTCCATTGAGTCAGTGATGCCATCCAGCCATCTCATCCTCTGTCATCCCCTTCTCCTCCTGCCCCCAATCCCTCCCAACATCAGGGTCTTTTCCAATGAGTCAACTCTTTGCATGACGTGGCCAAAGTACTGGAGTTTCAGCTTTAGCATCATTCCTTCCAAAGAAATCCCAGGACTGATCTCCTTCAGAATGGACCGGTTGGATCTCCTTGCAGTCCAAGGGACTCTCCAGAGTCTTCTCCAACACCATATTTCAAAAGCATTAATTCTTCAGCACTCAGCCTTCTTCACAGTCCAACTCTCACATCCATACATGACCACAGGAAAAACCATAGCCTTGACTAGACGAACCTTTGTTGGCAAAGTAATGTCTCTGCTTTTCAATATGCTATCTAGGTTGGTCATAACTTTCCTTCCCAGGAGTAGGC
>NW_011494738.1:2827216-2828133 GCF_000754665.1 Bison bison bison | reverse complement strand
GCGTCTTTTAATTTCATGACTGCAGTCACCATCTACAGTGATTTTGGAGCCCCCAAAAATAAAGTCTGACACTGTTTCCACTGTTTCCCCATCTATAGGCCATGAACTGATGAGACCAGATGCCATGATCTTCGTTTTCTGAATGTCGAGCTTTAAGCCAACTTTTTCACTCTCCACTTTCACTTTCATCAAGAGGCTTTTTAGTTCCTCTTCACTTTCTGCCATAAGGGTGGTGTCATCTGCATATCTGAGGTTATTGATATTTCTCCCGGCAATCTTGATTCCAGCTTGTGCTTCTTCCAGTTCAGCATTTCTCATGATGTACTCTGCATATAAGTTAAATAAGCACAGTGACAATATACAGCCTTGACATATTCCTTTTCCTATTTGGAACCAGTCTGTTCCATGTCCAGTTCTAACTGTTGCTTCCTGACCTGCATACAGGTTTCTCAAGAGGCAGGTCAGGTGGTCTGGTATTCCCATCTCTTTCAGAATTTTCCACAGTTTATTGTGATCCACACAGTCAAAGGCTTTGGCATAGTCAATAAAGCAGTAGATGTTTTTCTGGAACTCTCTTGCTTTTTCCATGATCCAGCGGATGTTGGCAATTTGATCTCTGGTTCCTCTGCCTTTTCTAAAACCAGCTTGAACATCAGGAATTTCATGGTTCATGTACTGCTGAAGCCTGGCTTGGAGAACTTTAAGCATTGCTTTATTAGCATGTGAGATGAGTGCAAATGTGCGGTAGTTTGAGCATTCTTTGGCATTGCCTTTCTTTGGGATTGGAATGAAAACTGACCTTTTCCAGTCCTGTGGACACTGCTGAGTTTTCCCAATTTGCTGGCATATTGAGTGCAGCACTTTCACAGCATCATCTTTCAGGATTTGGAATAGCTCAACTGGAATTCCATCACCTC
>NW_011494738.1:2822473-2826899 GCF_000754665.1 Bison bison bison | reverse complement strand
ACCTCTTCTTAATATTTTCTGCTTCTGTTAGGTCCATACCATTTCTGTCCTTTATCGAGCCCATCTTTGCATGAATTGTTCCCTTGGTATCTCTCATTATCTTGAAGAGATCCCTAGTCTTTCCCATTTTGTTGTTTTCCTCTATTTCTTTGCATTGATCTTTGAGGACGGCTTTCTTATCTCTTCTTGCTATTCTTTGAAACTCTGCATTCAGATGCTTATATCTTTCCTTTTCTCCTTTGCTTTTCACTTTTCTTCTTTTCACAGCTATTTGTAAGGCCTCCCCAGACAGCCATTTTGCTTTTATGCATTTCTTTTCCATGGGGATGGTCTTGATCCCTGTCTCCTGTACAATGTCATGAACCTCATTCCATAGTTCATCAGGCACTCTATCTATCAGATCTAGGCCCTTAAATCTATTTCTCACTTCCACTGTATAATCATAAGGGATTTGATTTAGGTCATACCTGAATGGTCTAGTGGTTTTCCCTACTTTCTTCAATTTAAGTCTGAATTTGGCAATAAGGAATTCATGATGTGAGGCACAGTCAGCTCCTGGTCTTGTTTTTGTTGACTGTATAGAGCTTCTCCATCTTTGGCTGCAAAGAGTATAATCAATCTGATTTCAGTGTTGACCATCTGGTGATATTCATGTATAGAGTCTTCTCTTGTGTTGTTGGAAGAGGGTGTTTGCTATGACCAGTGCAAACTCTATTAGTCTTTGCCCTGCTTCATTCCGTATTCCAAGGCCAAATTTGCCTGTTCCTCCAGGTGTTTCTTGACTTCCTACTTTTGCATTCCAGTTCCCTATAATGAAAAGGACATCCTTTTTGGGTGTTAGTTCTAAAAGGTCTTGTAGGTCTTCATAGAACCATTCAACTTCAGCTTCTTCAGTGTTACTGATTGGGGCATTGACTTGGATTACTGTGATATTGAATGGTTTGCCTTGGAAACGAACAGAGATCATTCTGTTGTTTTTGAGATTGCATCCAAATACTGCATTTCGGACTCTTTTGTTGACCATGATGGCCACTCCATTTCTTCTGAGGGATTCCTGACCACAATAGTAGATATAATGGTCATCTGAGTTAAATTCATCCATTCCAGTCCATTTTAGTTCGCTGATTCCTAGAATGTCGACATTCACTCTTGCCATCTCTTGTTTGACCACTTCCAATTTGCCTTGATTCATGGACCTGACATTCCAGGTTCCTATGCAATATTGCTCTTTACAGCATCAGACCTTGCTTCTATCACCAGTCACATTCACAGCTGGGTATTATTTTTGCTTTGGTTCCATCCCTTCATTCTTTCTGGAGTTATTTCTCCACTGATCTCCAGTAGCATATTGGGCACCTACTGACCTGGGGAGTTTCTCTTTCAGTATCCTATCATTTTGCCTTTTCATACTGTCCGTGGGGTTCTCAAGGCAAGAATACTGAAGTGGTTTGCCATTCCCCTCTCCAGTGGACCACATTCTGTCAGATCTCTCCACCATGACTCGCCCGTCTCAGGTGGCCCCACGGGCATGGCTTAATTTCATTGAGTTAGACAAGGCTGTGGTCCTAGTGTTATTAGATTGACTAGTTTCCTGTGAGTATGATTTCAGTGTGTCTGCCCTCTGATGCCCTCTTGCAACACCTACCATCTTACCTTGGGCGTTGGGTATCTCTTCACGGCTGCTCCAGCAAAGCGCAGCTGCTGCTCCTTACCTTGGACGAGGGGTATCTCCTCACCGCCGCCCTTCCTGACTTTCAACGTGGGATAGCTCCTCTTGGCCCTCCTGTGCCACCAAATGCCCTGTGTGATTCCTACGGCCAAATGCAGTTGAGTTTTCAGACAGGACTTTCAGAAGCAAAATGCCCAGTACAGTGGAGACATATCTAACTCTTCTAAAATTTTAGATTCAGAATTTTAGTACAAGTAAAGAGTGAAAGAAAAACTGTGTGCGTCTGTCAGCCTATCAACTCTTAACAAATAAAAAGATTCCACTCATCTAAACCCTACTTTGGTCTAATGACAGATAACTTGAACTGATGGTTCCTGTACTTATCAAAATAGCATCTGTCAATCCTGGCAAGAAGATGAATTGCGTCTGTGTGTCCTTTTATAGAGCTAAAACTAATTATCAGGGTCTTAAAATCCTTTTGATGGATTAAGAGTTCCTGGTGAGCACAGTTAAACAAACCATTAGGTTGAGAACAAAATTTTTTTCGCACTGCAATGATCTGCTAATGAGCTGACTGCCACCACATTAATCAGTTAGGAATTTGAACAATAGAAAATCTGAACTATTTTTTCTTTGTTTTCTTTTCCTTTTTTTGAATTGAGATTATTTTTATAAATAACAAAACAAATAGATTTTTAGGTGTACATTTGATAAGTTTTAAGAAATGTATATATCTGTATAGCCATAATGCTGGTTAAGATATAAAATACTTCCATCACCACAAAAAGTTCCCAGTGCTCATTCCAGTGAATCTCACCATCACCAGAGGCAACCCTGGTTTAAATTAGAATAGTAATAGAAATTACTATTATTAATGTTAATTTAGTAATAGAAATTAAAGAGCAATATAAATTACTATTACCATAGGTCAGTCTTTCTTATTCTAGAGCTTCATGTAAATAGAATCATAGAGTACGTAATATTTTGCATCTGGCTTCTTTCACTCAGTGTTTTCGAAGTTCATCCATGTCTGTATTTTGTTGGTTATTACATGAATATATCAGAGTTTGTTTTCTACCCTCCTGGTAATGGACAACTGAGCTGTTTCCAGTTTGAGGCTATGAAAACTAAGCTGCTCTGAACATATTTGTACAACTGCTTGGTAAACATACGATTTATTTCTCCTAAGTAAATACATAGAAGCAGGCTTGCTGAGTTGTAGGGTAGTTACAGGATTTAACATTAAAAGCAATTGCTGAGCCTTTTTTTACATGAAAACTTCTACCTCCTCCAATTTCTTCCACTGATGACTACATGCCAGACCCCAACCACAGGCCCATTCTAAAGATAATGTATAATTTAAGATGTTTTGCTTCTTTCTTGCTAGTAACTTTGGTTGTCATTGGCAAGACAGCTTTAAGAACCCAATCCCAACTACTGCCAGTAAAATTTTAAAAATAAACAACAAATAAAGAAAATATACATATATGTATATATATAACTGAGTCACTTTGCTGTATACCAGAAACTCGCATAGCATTATAAATCAACTATACTTCAATAAAATAATTTTTTTTAAAAAGAGGCAAAACTAATACAATTATGTAAAGTTTAAAAATAAAATAAAATTTAAAAAAAGGCAAAAAAATAAAATTAAAAAAAAAATAAAAACAAAACCCAAACCTAAAAAAATAAATAAAATTAAATAAAAAAAGAATGCTCAAAAGATAAATTAGCAGCCTAGACGAGGTCTTCAGAGGCTCTGCCAAGAAGGGATGTTATGCTTTTTGTTACAAGGGCAGCATTCCTTGGTTAGCCTCTGAGGTTAGACAGCTGGAAACATTTTTTTTTCAATACCACTTGGTTTAAGCAGTGAAATTACTGCTAAAAGAGAGGGTATTATGTAAATCAATATTAAAATTAACTGCATGTTACTAAAGCAAACTTGAACAGGTCTTTCCCTTTGTTTCTGCTTTGGGGACTTGGGGTTCCCCAAATCCTCTGGGGTGGCATTCACCAGCTCTAGGCGGGGGAAAGCAGTTGTTCACATTAAGGCAGCTCCAGTTTTGCATGATCAGCAGCCGTGCTCTTCCCAGGACTAAGATTCATCCTTTTGATTATATCAAAAAACAAGAAAACAAAAGGCACTGCTTGAAAATAATGATTTAGCACAGAACACATTTTGCTCTAGTCAAAGCTTTTTTTTTCCTAAGGAAAAAGTGTGTGGGCTTATCTCTTGAAAATGCCAGCATGGCTGTGAACACTGGGGAAATTAAAAGACTAAATAGAATGGATTTCTTAGGAAAAATCAGTGTGAGTATGCAGAGGGTTGCATGGCTTATTTATGAAGTTGTGTGCTAGGGGAGGATTATCTGCCTCAGACTTATCTATTACTTGTGGCAGTGGGTTTTAAATATAGAGGCTTTCTTGCATTGTGCAAAGCCAAGTTCAAATGGAATCTAAAACTAATAACTTTGGCAACTTTGGTTATGACATAGAAATCAGAAAATCAGAGGTATAAATACCATCTCTATCATCATCCCTTGCCCAGAAAAAGGAATAGCTTTGAAGAACATTCTGTAGCCTTTTGACATAGCACCAATTATTCTTTCTTAGAAACAGAGGTCAGTGGAATGTTAATGAAGGTGTCTAGAGTAAATGCTATGCTATGCTAAGTCACTTCAGTCATGTCCGACTCTGTGCGACCCCATAGACGGCAGCCCACCAGGCTCCCCTGTCCCTGGGATTCTCTAGGCA
>NW_011494738.1:2815171-2822373 GCF_000754665.1 Bison bison bison | reverse complement strand
TAGACGGCAGCCCACCAGGCTCCCCTGTCCCTGGGATTCTCTAGGCAAGAACACTGGAGTGGGTTGCCATTTCCTTCTCCAATGCATGAAAGTGAAAAGTGAAAGGGAAGTCGCTCAGTCGTGTCCGACTCTTAGTGACCCCATGGATTGCAGCCTAACAGGCTCCTCCGTCCATGGGATTTTCCAGGCAAGAGTACTGGAGTGGGATGCCATTGCCTTCTCCGTCTAGAGTAAAGAATGCTGCCTAATAAGGCTGACAGGGCATCCCCATTTACCACTGTGGCCAAAAAGGACCAAGACTGAGATGCCTTTGTCATGTGAGGAAGAGATTCATAATCTGGAATTACATGTTACAAAGAGAACCACCAACAGGATTGTGAGTATAGATTCCAACACAATGGCTGGGTGCCTTGAGGTTACATGCTGCCAGTTAATAGCACTATTCTGCATCAATAATTTTTTTGTTTTTAACTTGAAAAGTGCTTAATAGCTATTGGTCAATTTTCAGAATATTCTGAAAATAAAAATGCTGAGTCAATCCTTTTATTCTCAGATTTTATTTCAGAAGAAGATGACGAGGAATAGAAAAGTTACACAAAGAATAGAAAAGCATTAGTCCCCAAGATTGCCTCTTCCTAGTCCTGACCAAACTTAGTACTTTTAATTAAAAATATGAGTCTCTACAAAGAGTCTATGAAATGCTTTTGATAGTTCTTCAAAATTAACATTATCCAATGAGCGTCCATGTTGAACAACTACAATATGGAACATGGAACATTAAAAATACGATGGGCTTTGTCCTATTCTGGCCCCCACAGTTACTTCTGTGTATGAAGCATGACATCACTATTTTCCCGAAGGTAGCACTTGAAATGTGAGTGTCTTTGAAAGCAAACCTTCTGCCTCTTGGCAATAATCCAACTGGACTAGATATTTAATTAAAATTTTGTCCTAAATGCATGGGCTACTTGCTATTAGAAAATACTAACTAAGGAAAAGTTTGCAATTTCCACCAAAGAAAATGAATGGCCCATCATTCCAAAGACACCACAGTCATATTTGTTTTCTTTCAAGAATCATAGTTCCAACCTAGCACTCTTACAAGCACTGTCATGAGTGACAGACAGAAATACAAAGTGTAACATGACTCATCCTATAACCAGACTCAATATGAAGAGAGTGGATCTTAGAACTCAGCCAAGTGGTTTGGCTCCTGTGACATGACAATTTCTTCATAAGGGAGTTTTACCTAAAAGTCATCAGGATGGCTGTCCAATGAGATTTACCAAGAAGCGGCTCATCTGCACGATTCCTTGGGTGGTAACTCTCACTCACCTCAGGTCCTGGCTCCTTTCATTTCTCATTCATGTAATAGAAATCCTGCCTCCTCTGGGATGACCATGTGTTTCTTGAAAGGGGATCATCTGGCCAGACTCAGATCATTAGGCTTCTCCTGAAACCACATCTAATCTCTGGTTTTCTTAATAGACAGGAAACAGGAGAACTACTCACTTGTGACAAGTTCATTGGTTAAAAGAAATCTGGTTATTTGCTAATCTTCATGTTTAAAAAGTCTAAAAACAGCACATTGATCTTCACAGAAAACTAATACAAGAAATAAAAAACCAAAGTCAAGAGTAGTTCAGAATCATTTGTTTTAACAAGCTTTTACTTAAGTTCTGTCCCAATTTAAGAGCCACATCGGCTTAGCTACTGTCATTCAGGACTTTCTCACAATCTGATTGGACAAGCCTCCACCGTGTTTGGGGTGAACAATTTATCCTGGATTTCCTGGGACTTTTCTGAATTTTATACTCACTGAAAGCTCCACATCCCCAAAACTTTCTTAGTCCTGGGAAAACTTACGTGGTTGGTCTCATTATTTTAATAGCTAACAGCCTGAAATCTCATTCTGGAATCTCTTTTAAGATCTAACAAATCTTATTAAGATGAGGCTTCTTGTAGTATCTTTCCTACAAGTTCATGCTGTACTTTTAAAAGATGCAGAGCAATAGGTGTGCTAGTTTCCTGCTACTCCTAAGTCCCTTCAGTCATGTCCATCTCTGTGTGACCCCACAGATGGCAGCCCACCAGGCTCCGCCATCCCTGGGATTCTCCAGGCAAGAACACTGGAGTGGGTTGCCATTTCCTTCTCCAATGCATGAAAGTCAAGAGTGAAAGTGAAGTCACTCAGTCGTGTCCAACTCCTAGCGACCCCATGGACTGCAGCCCACCAGGCTCCTCCATCCATGGGATTTTCCAGGCAAGAGCACTGGAGTGGGGTGCCACTGCCTTCTCCTACTAGTTTCCTAGGGCTACCATAACAAATTACCACAAACTAGGTGCCTTGAAACAATAGGATTGTATTATCTCACAGTTCTGGAAGAGGTTAGAAGTTCTAAATCTTCCCTCCAAAGACCGGAAGGAATAAACCTTTCTTGTGTTTTCTAGCTTCTGGTGCTGGCCAGCAATCCTTGGTATTCCTTGGCTTATGGCAGCATAACTCCAGTTTCTGCCTCTGTCCTCACATGGTCATCTTTCATGTGTATCTGTGTCTCTTTGTGTCTCTCCTCTTCTAATCATTCATATTGGATTTAGGGCCCTAATCCAGTGTGACCTCATTTTAAGTTAACTAATATCTGCAGGATGGATAAAGAAGATGTGGTACATATACATAATGGAATTCTATTCAGCCATAAAAAAGAATGAAATAAGGCCATCTGCAACAACACAGATGGACCTAGAGCTTATTATTCTAAGTGAAGGAGGTCCGAAAGAGAAAGACAAATACCACATGATGTCACCCACATGTGGATTCAAAAGTATGGCACAAATGAAATGATCTATGAAACAGCAGCAGACTCACAGACATAAAGAACAGACTTGTGGTTGCCATGGGGGAGGGGAAGTAGAGGAGGAATGGATTGGGAGTTTGGGATTAGCAGAGGTAGCTATAATACATGGAGAAGGAAATGGCAACCCACTCCAGTACTCTTGCCTGGAAAATCCCATGGACAGAGGAGCCTGGTAGGCTACAGTCCATGGGGTTGCAAAGAGTTGGACACGACTGAGTGACTTCATTTCACTCACTTCACTCACTTCATACTTTATCACTGGAGAAGGAAATGGCAACCCATTCCAGTATTCTTGCCTGGAGAATCCCATGGACAAAGGAGCCTAGTGGGCCACGGTCCGTGGGGTCACAGAGTCAGACATGACTGAAGTGACTAAGCACCATAATATATAGAATAGATAAACAACAAGGTCTTACTATACAGCATAGGGAACTAGATTCAATATCCTGTGATAAACCATAATAGAAAAGAATATGAAAAAGAAGAATCACTTTGCTACACAGCAGAAATTAACACAATATTGTAAATCAACTATAATTCATTAAAAAATAAGTATATACATATGTATATGTGAGTATACACACACACATTTATGTGGACTTCCCTAGCGGCTCAGCAGTGAAGAATTTGCCTGCCAATGCAGGAGACACAGGTTCAATCCCTGGGTCAGGAAGAACTCCCAGAGAAGGAATTGGCAACCCTTGGCAACCAAGTATTCTTGCCTGGGAAATCTCTTGTATAAAAGGGCCTGGAGGGCTACAGTCCACAGGATTGCCAAAGAGTTGGACACGACTTGGAGACTAAACAACTTCAAAAACAATAACTAATATGTGTGTGTGTATGTGTAAACCAATTAGATTGGTAAAGACCCTATTTCTGAATAAGACTGTATTCACAAATAAAAGGGCTTCCCTTGTGGCTCAGCTGGTAAAGAATCCGTTTGCAATGTGGGAGACCTGGGTTCGATCCCTGGGTTGGGAAGACCCCCTGGAGAAGGGAAAGGCAACCCACTCCAGTATTCTGGCCTAGAGAATTGCATGGACTGCGTAGTCCATAGGGTTGCAAAGAGTTGGACATGACTGAGCAACTTTCACTTTCACAAATAAAAACCAGGAATTAGGACATCAACAAATTTTTTTTCCAGTCTCTTTTATTCTGCTTTTTTTTAAAAGTCATATTCCACTTGAGTCCTAAGCATGTAAGCATGTACCATGGAATGTAAACAAGTAAGGAAACAGAAATATATTGAATGAATCATATGTGAAACAATGCTGTGACTTGTACAAATGAAATTGCTGCTTTGGCTACACAAAAGAATTAACACTAAAATGTTTAAAAAGAGACAACATAGGAATAAGCTATTTTAATAAAGCAAAACCGAATTTCTGTTTATTTTTTTAATTTATTTATTTCAATTGGAGGCTAATTACTTTACAATATTGTGGTGGTTTTTGCCATACACTGACATGAATCAGCCATGGGTGTACATCTGTTCCCCATCCTAAACCTTCCTCCCACCTCCCTCCCCATCCCATCCCTCAGGGTCATCCCAGTGCATCAGCCCTGAGAACCCTGTATCATGCATCGAACCTGG
Source organism: Bison bison bison (assembly GCF_000754665.1). NCBI lineage: Eukaryota > Metazoa > Chordata > Mammalia > Artiodactyla > Bovidae > Bison > Bison bison. Next base: position 2,817,924 of record NW_011494738.1, on the reverse strand, counting down.
ACTGGCAATCTGTTTCACATATGATAATATACATGTTTCAATGCTATTTTCTCAAATCATCCCACCCTCGCCTTCTCCCACAGAATCCAAAACACTGTTCTATACATCTGTTTCTCTTTTGCTATCTCGCATATAGGGTCATCGTTACCATCTTTCTAAATTCCATATATATGCATTAAATCACTGCAGATGATGACTGCAGCCATGAAATTTAAAGACGCTTACTTCTTGGAAGGAAAGTTATGACCAACCTAGATAGCATATTCAAAAGCAGAGACATTACTTTGCCAACAAAGGTTCATCTAGTCAAGGCTATGGTTTTTCCTGTGGTCATGTATGGATGTGAGAGTTGGTCTGTGAAGAAGGCTGAGTGCCGAAGAATTGATGCTTTTGAACTGTGGTGTTGGAGAAGACTCTTGAGAGTCCCTTGGACTGCAAGGAGATCCAACCAGTCCATTTGAAGGAGATCAGCCCTGGGATTTCTTTGGAAGGAATGATGCTAAAGCTGAAACTCCAGTACTTTGGCCACCTCATGCGAAGAGTGGACTCATTGGAAAAGACTCTGATGCTGGGAGGAATTGGGGGCAAGAGGAGAAGGGGATGACAGAGGAGGAGATGGCTGGATGGCATCACTGACTCGATGGACGTGAGTCTGAGTGAACTCCGGGAGCTGGTAATGGACAGGGAGGCCTGGCGTGCTGCGATGCATGGGGTCGCAAAGAGTCGGACATGACTGAGCAACTGATCTGATCTGATCTGATCTGATACTGTATAGTGTTTTTCTTTCTGACTTTATATCCATTAGTTCTAAAAATAAAATTAGACTTTTCCAACCCTTAACATCTGCATTTAATATCTTCTAACCAAAATACAGATGCTAAAACAGCAAATTACAGTATATCTTGTACAGCATACAATATGTTTCACTGTTCACACTTACTTCAACTCTAGTTGGTCATTATGTACTCAATGCATAAACATCACTTCAAATAACATTTTCACAATTAACAAAAAGTGTGACAAGGCTGTCTTAAAATGGCTCTGTTATATATATTATAGAATATACAGAATTACAAAGTCAAGTATTTTTAATCAAAATATACACCTCTCCCTGAAACTAACACAAGCTTCAACATTTTAAAGAAATAATACAATTATAAAAAATACTTGCAAAATTATTTTTTCATGTATAAAATTCTGCCATATTTACTTTGGTCCAGAATACAAGTCCACTTAAAAAATATCCACATGGAAGGGCTGGGAGACATCATTAGCTAAGCTAAGTCACTTTAGTCGTGTCCGACTCTGTGTGACCCCACAGATGGCAGCCCACCAGGCTCCTCCGTCCCTGGGATTCTCCAGGCAAGAACACTGGAGTGGGTTGCCATTTCCTTCTCCAAGGCATGAAAGTGAAAAGTGAAAGTGAAGTCGCTCAGTTGTGTCCAACTCTTAGTGACCCCATGGACTGCAGCCCACCAGGATCCTCCCACCATGGGATTTTCCAGGCAAGAGTACTGGAGTGGGGTGCCATTGCCTTCTCCAGGGAGATATCATTACATGTAACCATTTTATACTTGGAGTTACTTCAAATCAAAATGACTGAAATACGCAGTAATTCTTGATTCATAATCCTGATTGAGATAGAACAAATTGGTAGATCACAGGATTGCTTATTCAATTATATAATTATCAATTCAAAAATGATTTTCATAAGCCCTTTGTGCTATCTCTTTAACAAAACTCAAATAAACAGTTCAGGGGTACATATATACAATATGGAAGAAAGTGAAGAAGAACTAAAAAGCCTCTTGATGAAAGTGAAAGAGGAGAGTGAAAAAGTTGGCTTAAAGCTCAACATTCAGAAAACTAAGATCATGGCATCCGGTCCCATCCCTTCATGACAAATAGATGGGGAAACAGTGGAAACAGTGGCTGACTTTATTTTGGGGGGCTCAAAATCACTGCAGATGGTGATTGCAGCCATGAAATTAAAAGACACTTACTCCTGGGAAAGAAAGTTATGACAAACATAGACAGTATATTAAAAAGCAGAGACATTACTTTGTCAACAAAGGTCCATCTAGTCAAGGCTATGGTTTTTCCAGTAGTCATATATGGATGTGAGAGTTGGACTATAAAGAAAGCTGAGCACCGAAGAACTGATACTTTTGAACTGTGGTGTTGGAGAAGACTCTTGAGAGTCCCTTGGACTGCAAGGAGATCCAACCAGTCCATCCTGAAAGAGATCAGTTCTGGGTGTTCATTGGAAGGACTGATGTTGAAGCTGAAACTCCAATATTTTGGCCACCTGATGTGAAGAAATGACTCATTTCCCTGATGCTGGGAAAGATTGAAGGCAGGAGGAGAAGGGGATGAGATGGTTGGATGGCATCACCGACTCAATGGATATGGGTTTTGGTGGACTCCAGGAGCTGGTGATGGACAGGGAAACCTGGCGTGCTGCGGTTCATGGGGTCGCAAAAAGTCGGACACAACTGAGCGACTGAACTGACTGAACTCATTTGCATTTTTCCATTTTCCTCTATTACATAATACTCCTTGGAAGGAAAGTTATGACCAACCTAGATAGTATATTCAAAAGCAGAGACATTACTTTGCCAACAAAGGTTCATCTAGTCAAGGCTATGGTTTTTCCTGTGGTCATGTATGGATGTGAGAGTTGGACTGTGAAGAAGGCTGAGCACCAAAGAATTGATGCTTTTGAACTGTGGTGTTGGAGAAGACTCTTGAGA
>NW_011494738.1:2814334-2814899 GCF_000754665.1 Bison bison bison | reverse complement strand
GACGTGAGTCTCAGTGAACTCCGGGAGTTGGTGATGGACAGGGAGGCCTGGCGCGCTGCGATTCATGGGGTCGCAAAGAGTCGGACACGACTGAGTGACTGATCTGATCTGATTGGTATGTGAAAGTAGATGAGCAAAAGATAAATGCAAATATGATATTGGGTTATTTAACAGCAAAGTACTACAGTATAAAAAGATCAGCTTTGATCATGTCCTTTTCTGGGTGTTTGGATGCTTTCTGGTCCACCCCAATCCATAAGAAGTCTTTTTTGTGGAGACATCACAACACTTGAAGAGAGAACCTGGAGTCCTTTGAGTCATTTCTTCACAATGGTAACCTTGCAGCCTTGGGTAACCTTGGGTTTCCAGCTGTCAAATCCCGTGAACACGAATGGCTGCAGGTCATCCTTGAACTGGGTTCTGGATTTTGCTCATACTGGTGATCTGGTGATCAAATAGGTAAGAATGTTTTCTCTCTCCTTCTTATTCTGGCAGTTTAAAAGTTAAAAGAATCATGACTCCCAGCTTCCCAGGAACCTAGTCCACGTGACGGAATATTCTATAG
>NW_011494738.1:2793808-2814234 GCF_000754665.1 Bison bison bison | reverse complement strand
AAAAAGTTAAAGAATCGTGATTTCCAGCTTCCCAGGAACCTAGTCCACATGACGGAATATCCTATAGTAGGTTAGATTTTGAGGGCAGTGTTAATAGTGCGGGTCAGCATAAAAGAACAATAAACACGGAAGTGGGTTTTTAGCAAGAGGGCTGAAAGTGGCTCAGTTGTGTCTGACTCTTTGCAACTCCATGGATTGTATAGGCCAGAATACTGGAGTGAGTAGCCTTTCCCTTCTCCAGGGGATCTTCCCAACCCAGGGATCAAACCCAGGTCTTCCACATTGCAGGCAGATTCCTTACCAGCTGAGCCACCAGGGAAGCCCAAGAATACTGGAGTGGGTAGTGTATCCCTTCTCCAGCAGATCTTCCCAATCCAGAAATCGAACCAGGGTCTCAGATGTCTGCACACATGAAGACAAGACATCTGGCTTGTGGATATATTCTATATAGTTTTGAGGCATGTAAGTAGTGATGGAACCTCATCACTCCACACTCTGTCTCCCCTCAAAAGACAAAGATCCATTTGAGGCAAGGAACTTATCACTTCCTCTACCCACTCAAGTCATTATTAGGGGGTAGGGGAGGGTATTTCTGTTGTCCTTTATTTTTTAAATAGTATATGCTTATGGGCTGCATGATTTCCAAGAAGGCTAACAATTGTAGGGATTAGGCTTTCTGTCACTTTCAAGTCCCTGGGAATTCACCACCATACACGTGCCTTGCACTTAATTTCCAAGACAGTCCTTCAGTGGCATAGGAGGTGCTAGGTTTTACTTGAACCTTAAGAACAGTTAACTCTATTTGGAAAGACCTCCATGTCCATGGCTTTGTGATGGATGGACATCAACAAATCTTTTAAGGAAACATAATTTAATTCACAATAGCAGGTCACACCATCTTTATGATTCTAGAAGTTCTCAACTCTGAACGCACGTTAGAATCACTTGAGGGAATGTTAAACACACACATATATATACACACACACATACTCCAATGCTCCTTCCATTCTCCTCATTATAAATTAGAGTATCTGCCAGAAGCCTGGGCATTAGTAAACTTTAAAGTAATTCTCATATGCATCCACTGCCCATAACACTTCATAACCTTGAAGAATAACTACTGAAGTAACATGAAGTATGACCTCCTCTCTCCAAAATGCATCCCTTCCAAACCAGCTTAAACTAATTTTAAGTGATACCTCGAACTCTTATGTTTGCCTCAGTAAATTCTGAACCAAAAGTAAAACTGTCTATTTTAATAACATCAATAAAGCGACCAATAATTTATCTCAGCCAAGAGAAAAAGTATCTGGCAATTTAATCTCCCAAATTCAACATTTTTTAATGTTAACTTAACCTAGATACATATGTGACTCTTTTTTTACTGACACAAACGTCTTAGAGCAAAAGAGACAATTGTTCATTCCAGAGACACTAATAAATATTTCTGATCAGAGAAAACTGTGACCCGTCCAAGATGAGGGTCAACCAAGAACATAAAATTTCTTCAAAAAATGATTTGGGAGAAATTCTTGGTTTCAGATAAATTAGATTTTTTTCCTTTGTACTTTCTCATTTCTTTGTGGTTTTTTCCCTCCCTGTTTAAACAAACTGGAATTAAGAAGCCATCTCTTGCTATCTGTTGTCCACTCTCACCACCAGTTTTTTTTTCTAATTTACATTTACAAGAAACAGCACTTTCTGAAGATTACTCAATGCTGAGATGACCAGCAGTGAGCCTACTGAGACCCTATAGGATGCTAAATGAGTCAAAGGGACCAAGGAGGAATGAAATGAGTGTTCTTAATTTAAGCAGGTCAAAGCTACTAAATCGCGCACTCATCTGACTTTTTCTCTTCTCTGAACACTCACATGCCTGCAATGCATTTAAGGCACTTTTCTTTCCTGCCTGATGTATAAGGGGAAAGATTCCCTTCTCCTTCCCAAGGTGTCAAGCTTCATTGTTATTGATGGCTACAAACCTGCAATTACTTGATGAAGCTAATGGGTAAAAGCACTTAAAAGGCTATGCTTTGCAGTTCCAGTGTCATAGTTGATGTAAAACAAACCAGACCCAACACAGCCTGACAAGCTTTCAGCCTATTATTATTGGGGTCTTATTTAAATTACAGATTTGATTAAATTTATAATTTAGCCATTGTACTTAGCACGCTTTCCTTTAAAAACTAACCCCAAAGTGAAAGTGAAAGTCACTCAGTTGTGTCCGACTCTTTGCAACCTCATGGATTAAACAGTCCATGGAATTCTTCAGGCTAGAATAGTGGAGTGGGTAGCCTTTCCCTTCTCCAAGGGATCTTCCCAATCCAGGGATCCAACCGAGGTCTCCCACATAGTAGGCGGACTCTTTACCAGCTGAGCCACAAAGGAAGCCCAAAAGAGACGTTTAAAAATTTCCTACCTCCAAGCTGTAAGACGAGAAAAATGTCAAGTGGCTTGGATGGTCAGAGGGAGGGGTTAGAGTGTACACAGAATTAGTTCAGTTCAGTTCAATTGCTCAGTCGTGTCCAACTCTTTGTGACCCCACGGACTGCAGCACGCCAGGTTTCCCTGTCCATCACCAACTCCCGGAGCCTACTCAAACTCATGTCCATCATGTTGGTGATGCCATCCAACCATCTCATCCTCTGTCATCCCCATCTCCTCCCACCTTCAATCTTTCCCAGCAGTAGGGTCTTTTCCAATGAGTGGGTTCTTCACATCAGGTGGCCAAAGTATTGGAGCTTCAGCTTCAGCATCAGTCCTTCCAATGAATATTCAGGACTGATTTCATTTAGGATTGACTGGTTTGATCTCCTTGCAGTCCAAGGGACTCTTACGAGTCTTCTCCAATACCACAGTTGTTAGAACAGTAGTACTTAGAATAGTAAACTTAAATACAAATGGAATTTCACAGCTAACTACTTTTTACTGCTTTGTCAATGGATATAACATACATATTCATCCTTTTTTTTTTTAACTCCCCTATTAATTCTGCCACTGCACTGAAAAAAGAGCAGTATAAGAAAAAAAAAAGTCCCCCATGTCATCTTCCCTTACTTATCCCTTCTTGATCAGATAAGCTCTTAACAAAGCATGAAGCGATTGCATTACATTTTAATGTTTTTGCTCAGGAGTAAGGATACCACTTCAGATGTCTTCCTTTGGAAAAGAGCAGTATCACCTTGAAAGGCCAGCAACATATATAAATATTCCTAGGATGAGTTAGTTATGTTTTAGGCCATTCAAAATGGGCACCATAAAGTGATAACCGATGTCACATGCACAGAGACATTTTATTGCAACAAATGTGAAGGCATCTTGCAAGAAAATTAACTCCAACATAGGTGTAGTGCAGAATGAATTTGTTTATTCATCTATTCACACAATAGTCACTGAGCACTGACCCAGGGCCAAACATGGCAGAGTACTAGGAACACACAAACAGGGCCTCAGTGTTAAGCAGGAAAGATGAGTGTGCACACAATAATTACAAAAGCCTCTGGTAAGTTCCTGTAAGAAGACTCTTCTTTGCTCAAAAATCCCAGAGAAACAAGACACTGTAGCTCTGCCCGGTTGGGAAGTGGCAGGGAGGTTATAAAAGACTTGAAACAGGAGATGGTTTTGATATGGATATTTAAGAATGAATTATTTATAGAATTAATTGGCCAGGGAAGGACATTCCAAGGAAAAGCCACCTGCAAAAGTATAGGCCCAGGACAGGGGAAAGTGCAAAGTGTAGCACTGAATGGCTGTGGTGCGTCTGGAGAGAAGTAAGAAAGGAAGCAAGAGGTGGTGCAGGTAGAACCATGAAGGTTATGAGTCAAGCTAAGTGGTCTGAGCTTCATCTTCTGAGCCAAAGGGCATAATCTGGTGGCTCCCAGACATTCTTTCTTTCTTTTTTTTTGTAAATCCACACAGTTTGTTTTTGAAAACATTGAACTAATATTTAAAATTGAGGAATTTCTGCATCCCCCAAAAATAAAGTATCTGAAGCTTTTTTTAAAATGTAGAACTTCTGTATAAGCCTGTATTCCCACATGGATTTAATCAGCTGGATATGAGTAGCAGAGCAGCTTCCCTACACAGGGCATTCACTTTGCAGTTTGCCACAGTCTCTGAAATTCCCCTGGGTTTTTCTAGTACCAGGATAAGCCTCAGCTGCCATTTATCATTGAACTTGATCTTGTTTTTCCTTGCAAAAGAGAGAAATGTTTCTCTGAACCCACATGTCTATCATAGACAAGAGAACAAGAAATCTGGAGGAGACACACGACAGTCTACTTTGTTCATTCACAGTACCTACCTAGCTTCCAAAGGTTATCAACTTAGATTGGTAACCCCTTCCCTAAACAGAAAGAATCAACATGATAATAAGATGGTATAATAATAATACTTTGTGATATTAGCAATGATAATAAGTTGTAGGGTTTGGAATGGCTTAGGAGTATTATTAACTGCTATTTGACTAGAGGACTCGGGATACCTGAATTCTATCTTGGATTCTCTCCCCTAAGATGTTATTGATGGAAATAAACTCCATGAGACAAGAGAACATGACCCATTTGATTAGTATGAGGGAAACTTGTGCTCCTCACTCCACTGCAGAGATTTTCATTAAACTGGGGCTAAAACACATGGTTTAGACTTAACACAGGCAGGCCTCTCCTGGTCTCTTCTACAAAGGCAGAGCTCAAGTGATACTGCAGCCAGACAGAGTCTTCAGAGGAAGAGAAAGAGTAAGGTGGCCATGCCCAAACAGGGAAGGCAGCTTCCTATTCAGCTCACCACCCTGCAGAGGACACAGGACCAGAGAGCATAATGGCAGGCATGGTCCTAGCTGTTGATAATGTGAGCCAATCCATGTGCAGGAATTTGAGCAGTCCTCTGCCAGATCCTTTATAAAGGCTTCCCTAGTTATATAGTGTAAACAAGATGGTTTGGGAAGGATGACAAGAACATCAGTGAGTAAGCAAAAGCAAATGTCTGTGCAGAAAATGGCACCCAGCATCAAGGTGAAATGGAAATAAGGTGTGTTTAACAAACGATGTAAATATAACAGTGGGACCCCAAACCCAGTGCCGTCCCCCCATTATACCTCGTCTGCAGTGCAGGGGTTACCTCAGCTCAATGCCAGTGCCCAGACTATAAAGCAGAAATGTTAACCAGACAAGGCAAAATGGCTCCCTGTGGGGATTACCACTCCTTAGTGAAACCAGACTTGGTAGAGGTCCCAGGGGGCCCACCGGGAGGTGAGACCCTGGGCAGGACACAGTTTAAGGACAAGAAACACACACTGTTGTTGGGGAAAGTTCTGTACTGCCTCTCGGTCATGACAGGGACGAGAGGCAGGCCCACCTTCGGGAGCTGACTGCAGCCCACACAGAGAATCAGTTAACAGAGGCCAGACTGCACGTGTCCCCTGAGGGAGGGGAGACTCTAGTCAAACTTTGAGTTTGAATCTGGCACAATTTCCCTGAAACATGTGGCCAGAGGAGAACAAACGCAATTGCCCCAGGGCCACTGGGAATGACACTGACAAGACTTAACTACGAAAATCCCCATCACAGTAAGGAGACTGCTCAGCCATCAGTAGCAGAAAATCCCACTTTTGGCCTGAACAGTGATAGTTTATTTGCCTCACATCACAGGAAGTCCAGCACAGGCGGTCCTGGGACGATACAGTGACTGGATCAAGCTGCCAGGAATGCCAGCTCTCTGTTTTCCCTTCTCTGCCCTCCAGTCCTTGGCTTTATCTTCATGCTTGTCACTTCCTAGTTGCCAGCAAGAGCTTCTGGCTCCCACCTCATCCTGGGGCTCAGGTTTACATTCAAAGCAGGAGGGAGTCTACAGAGGAGGGAGAATGGAACAGCCTCTCAAACACAAGCGGAGACAAGAAGAGGCACCTCCAGCACAGGCGTTCATCCTCCCAGATCTACCAAATACTCAGCGACTAGATTCCTATTCATGCATTTCTGACAACAGCCAGGATCCTAATAATTGTTGCTGTTCAGTCATTTCAGTCATGCCCAACCCTTTGCGACCCCACGGTCTATAGCCTGCCAGGCTCCTCTATCCATGGGATTCTTCAGGCAAGAATACTGGTGTGGGTTCCAATTTCCTTTTCCAGGGGATCTTCCCATCCCAAGGATTGAACCCATGAATTCTGCCAAATATCTGTGGATACTTTACCAGAGAAAACCATCCTTATAATAAATGTGACTAATTTTCTTTTATCTTGATTATAGTGGCTCAAGTTCACTTCTGTCGCTCGCAAAAAAGAGTAGTCTGATTGAATGTATTTATGAGGTCAGGTTCACCTTAGTCATACAAATATCTCAGAGTTTATGTGGCCTTTCAACTTTATGTTGGAGATCTGTTTCTAAACATTATGTTTAATGGCTTATGCAATAATAATAGGGATGGTAGCCACTGTTTATTGAGCACATGATACATGATACATTGTAGGTACTGCTCGAGGCATTTTATGCTCATTCTTAACATCCTGACAAGTGTCCTTGTACATAAAGGTATTGACACTCAGAGAAGTAACTTTCCTGAGCCTGTTCAGCTAGTAATGATCTAAGGATAGACCGACCCCTCTGTCTTCAGCGCTCAGTCCACTCGGATATGGTTTTTTGAAGTTATGATCTGAGGGTTTTCTGGATTAAACTCACACTGGGTATTGCTAAATATTCAAATTCCTGAGTCCTTTTTTTAAACAGACTGATTTAAACTTTCTGGGGTTGGGACTGGAGGTTGGAATTCAGGAATCTACAGTTTAGACAAGTTTCTTGCTTAACTCTACTCCAGGCTGTTAGTTCAAAACCATAGGAGCTTCCCAGTGAAATCTGGAACTGGCTCCCATACACAGAGGGCAGGGAGATACCATGAAAAGAGACCCTAGACCACTCCAGGTTGGTAGGTGGCAATTTTAATAAGCAAAGGAACACACATGCAAGGTTTGTCTTGGGTGGCCACAAGACGAGGAATCTGTGTCTTTCTCTCCTTTTTAAAAACTGAAATGTAGTTGATGTACAATATTATATAACTTACAGGTGAACAATACAATGATTCATGATTTTTTTAATTTATAGCTTTTATATATAAATTGTATATATTTTTTAATTTTTTAATTTTATGTATTTTTTTTCTATTTATAGTTATTATAAAGTACTGGCTATATCCCCTGTGTTGTGTAATATATCCTTGTTGCTTATTTCATACATAATTGTGTGTACCTCTTAATCCCCTACCTCTTGCCTCTACTGACTTCCCTTTCCCTATTGGTAACCACTAGTTTGTTCTCTATATCTGTGAAGCAGCTTCTTTTTTGTTATATTCACTAGTTTGCTATATTGTTAAGATTCCATATATAAGTGATATCATATAGTATTTGTATTTTTCTGATGTATTTCACTTAGCATAATGCCTTCCATGTTGTTGCAAATGGCAGAATTTCATTCTTTTTATGGCTTAGTAGTATTCCATTGTCTGCCTGATAAGGCAGGAGATATGAGTTCGATCCCTGGGTTGGGAAGATACACCAGCGAAGGAAATGGCCACCCACTCCAGTATTCTCACCTGGAAAACCCCATGGACAGAGGAGCCTGGCAGGCTACAGTCCATGGAGTCACAAAAGAGTCAGACAGGACTTAGCAACTGGGCACACACAGTGTTCCATTGTATATATTGATATATACACCTCAGCTTTTTTATCTATTCATCTGTTGATGGACACTTAGCTTACTTCCATGTTTTGGCCATTGTAAAGAATGCTGTTATAAATACTGGGGTACACTTATCTTTTGAACTAGCATTTTTGTTTCTTTCAGATATATATCTAGGAGTAGAATTTCTAGGTCATGTGGTAGTTTTAATTTTAGCTTTTTGAGAAACCTCTGGACTGTTTTCCACAGTGGCTATCCCAATGTACATTCCCACCAACAGTGCACTAAGGTTCCCTTCCTCTATATCCTCCCCAACATTTATTTATACTCTTTTTGATGAAAGCCATTCCGACAGATGTGAGGTGAAATCTCATTGTGGTTTTGATTTGCATTTCCCTGATGATTATCGATGTTGAGCATCTTTTAATGTGCCTGTTGGCCACCCACATTTCCCCTTTGGAAAAAATGTCTATTCAGTTTTTCTGAACATTTTTTAATCAGAAAATATTTCTTTTTGTTTTTGCTTTTTTTGATGTTGAGTTGTATGAACCGTTTATATATGTTGGATATTAACCCCTCATCAGTCATATTATTTGCAAGTATTTTCTCCGATTCAGTCGGTTGTCTTCATTTTGTGGATAGCTTCCTTTGCAGTGCAAAAGCTTTTAAGTTTAATTAGGTCCCATTTGCTTATTTCTGTTTTTATCTCCTTTGCTTTGGGAGACAGAATCTTAGAAGAACATACAGAGGCCTTAACTGGGTTTAGTCATGTATATCGTCCAGATGGTCTCAATACCACATTGCTCTCTGAAGGGTGCATCCCTGCAATGACTCCAGCTATGAAAATGGTGGCCAGAACATATATTCCAAGAGAGGGAGTGAGGAGTCTCCAATTGCCTGGGTCCAGCTCACAGATCAACCAACAGGCAGTCACGCCCTCCTGATGGAGGACCAAAGCATGCTAGAGCCTGGGAGGTACAGCTTCTCCTCTCAGAAGTTGTCCTATGTTTACTATGGTTAGCTCATCTGTGGCTAATGCCGAGGGCATTTTTTTTTACTGGAGTCAGGAGTAGTGTAAGGACAAAATCTTTTTAATATGAGGCCTAATTCTTCCTGTAGAAAATGATAGAAGAGACTCTCCTACCTCCTTTTGTTTAGAACAGTGACTTTGGAAAATTGATAATTACTAAGTATTTTCTCCTTCCCTGGTGGCTCAGATGGTAAAAGCATCTGCCTGCAATGCGGGAGACCTGGGTTCGATCCCTGGGTTAGGAAGATCCCCTGGATAAAGAAATGGCAACCCACTCCAGTACTCTTGCCTGGAATATTCCATGGATGGAGGAGCCTGGTGGCTACAGTCCATGGGGTCACAAAGAGTCAGACAAGACTGAGTGACTTCACTTTCACTTTCTCCTTCTGAGATGTAAATAAATCCTTCTGAAAATGAGATTGGCCATCTGTCAGCTCTAGGACCCAGAATGTCTTTCTCAGAGGACCTGGGAGCCATCCCTTTGAAAGGCAAATATCTAGGGAGGTAGCACCCCTCCTTCCCAGTTTCGGTGGGAAGGTCTGAGCCTAACCTCTTGTGGCGGGAGGAGGGGGGTGGAGAAGGGGGGGCTTCTCCAATTTGCAAAGCTACTTCCTGTCATAAAGACATGAGGCCTGTTTTCTTCTGGATCAAGATAAGATGCTAACACAGACGGTTGCCCCAGTTACCAGATAAAGTTGGGAAGAACTATTTGTGGCAACTGGTTCCATCAAGTCCTCTTCCTTGATGACTAACTATTGTCTGTCTCAGAACACGTATGGAGTGGGTAGTATCTGCTGGGTTATGTAAGAAGTGAGATGCCCTCCTGTCTTTGCAGTCTCTTAATGGACTACCTGATCTATACATGACATCGTGGCTTAATGCTTATTCAGTAATAAAAGTGTTTTCTTTCTCTACTACTTTTGTGAAGGGGTTTTCTGGGTTGGGAGAAGATTTAGTTTTTAATTACATTGACCACCTGACCTGACTCTTGAGAAATCTGTATGCAGGTCAGGAAGCAACAGTTAGAATTGGACATGGAACAATAGATTTGTTCCAAATAGGAAAAAGAGTACATCAAGGCTGTATATTGTTACCCTGCTTATTTAACTTATATGCAGAGTACATCATGAGAAAAACTGGGCTGGATAAAGCATAAGATTCAAGATTCAAGATTGGAATCAAGATTGCTGGGAGAGATATCAATAACCTCAGATACAAAGATGATACCACCCTTATGGCAGAAAGTGAAGAAGAACTAAAGAGCCTCTTGATGAAAGTCAAAGAGGAGAGTGAAAAAGTTGGCTTAAAGCTCAACATTCAGAAAACTAAGATCATGGCATCTGGTCCCATCAATTCATGGTAAACAGATGGGGAAACAGTGGAAACAGTGACAGACTTCATTTTTTTGTCGCCAAAATCACTGCGGATGGTGACTGCAGCCATGAAATTAAAAGACACTTACTCCTTGGAAGGAAAGTTTTCCAATCTAGAAAGCATATTAAAAAGCAGAGACATTACTTTGCCAACAAAGGTCCATCTAGTCAAAACTATGGTTTTTCCAGTAGTCATGTATGGATGTGAGAGTTGGACTATAAAGAAAGCTGAGCGCCGAAGAATTGATGCTTTTGAACTGTGGTGTTGGAGAAGACTCTAGAGAGTCCCTTGGACCACAAGGAGATCCAACCAGTCCATCCTAAAGGAAATCAGTCCTGGGTGTTCATTGGAAAAATTGATGTTGAAGCTGAAACTCCATACTTTGGCCACCTGATGTGAAGAGCTGACTCATTTGAAAAGACCCTGATACTGGGAAAGATTGAAGGCAGGAGGAGAAGGGGATGACAGAGGATGAAATGGTTGGATGGCATCACTGACTCAATGGACATGGGTTTGGGTGGACTCCAGAAATGGGTGACGGACAGGAAGGCCTGGTGTGCTGCAGTCCATGGAATTGCAAAGAGTCAGACGACTGAGCAACTTAACTGAACTGAACTGAAGAGTACTAAACAGTAGCTATATTCTTATTCTACAAAATAAAAGAAAATTATTTTGATTCTTCCTAAATCAGCTCAGTAGAATATATTCCTGAGAAAATGCTATTATTCATGACCATATTAAGAGTAAAGTTAACAAGCTCAAACACAAGAGGCATGGGTTATATTAAGCCTCATATCATGCTTGCTGTATGTCCTCCCTTACAAAGAAGATAATACCCCCAAAAAGACCACCTCAGTTTCGTCATTTATGAACTGGGATGCCAGAGCGACAAAACCACATGGCAATCTTAAGGCACTTCCTCACAGAAGGTTCCTGTGAAAGTGATTATCCATGAAAAGGTCAAGTTAAAATAATTGTGGAAATCATACTTGTAAAACCTCAAATCAGGAAATAACATACAATAGAAATAAGATTATAGTCTAGAAAGGTTAAAACTGACAATTTCCACCCACAACATCCTTTCCGGCAAAGCCCCCAGGGCAGACTTTCCTATAAACACTGAACAGGCCCGAAGTCCCAGTATCATCATCTCAGGCAGTGGGTCAGGGCTGACAAATCTACCCAACAAGGACCTAGGGGATGCGGAGTCAGGGACACACAGGTTCCTGTGGGAAATAAGTCCATTCTATCAAGGATATAAATACTGGCTTTTTCTGGAATTACTGAAAGATGATTTCTTCCTTCTGCCTTTCTAGGGTTTTCACCTGCAAGGCAGATAAGGGAAAACTTAAAGGAATCAAAAGAAATGGGAATCAAGAAGCTACTAGGCAATGGAACAGGATAGAAAACCCAGAAATAAGCCCATGCACCTATAGCCAATTAATCTATGACAATGGAGGCAAGACTACACGATGCTGGGAAGACAGTCTCTTCAATAAATGGCATTGGGAAAACTGGACAGCCACATGTAAAAGAATGAAATGAGATCATCAATTAACTCCATTAAAAAAAAAAGCTCAAAATGGATTAAAGACCTAAATGTTAGATCAGACACTATAAAACTCCTAGAGGAAAACATAGGCAGAACACTCTCAGACATAAATCACAGCAAAATTTTTTTACTCCATTTCCCAGAATAATGGATATAAAAGCAAAAATAAACAAACGGAACCTACTCAAATTCAAAAGCTTTTGCAAAGCAAAGGAAACAACAAACAAAACAAAAAGACAACCTACAGATTGGGAGGAAATATTTGCAAATGATATGACTGATAAGGGATTAACTCCAAAATTTATAAACAGCTTATGACACTTAATAGCATCAAAATAAACAACCCACTCAAAAAGTGGGCAGAAGACCTGATAGACAGTTCTCTAAAGGGGACATACAGATGGCCAATAGGCACATGAAAAAATGTTCAAAATCTCTAGATATTGGAGAAATGCAAATCAAAACTACAATGAGATATCATCTCACACCGATCATAATGGCTATCATCAAAAAACCCACAAATAAATTCTGGAGAAGTTGTGGAGAAAAGGGAACCCTCCTGCTCTGTTGGTGGGAATGTAAATTGATACAGCCACTATGAAGAACAGTATGGACATTCCTTAAAAAACTAAAAATAGAGCTACCATATGACCTTCCTGGGCATATATCCAAAGAAACACATGACGCAAAAGGATACATGCATCTGAATGTTCATTGCAGCACTGCTCACAATGGCCAAGACATGGACACAACCTAAATGTCCATCGACAGAGGAAAAGATAAAGAAGATGTGGGGTGTGTGTGTGTGTGTGTGTGTGTGTGTGTGTACTACTCAGCCATTAAAGAGAAATAATTAGGCCATTTTCAGCAACACGGATGGACCTAGAGAGTGTCATACTGATTTAAGTAAGTCAGACAGAGAAGGAGAAATATCATTTGGCATCTCTTATATGTGGAATTTAAAAAGAAATGATAAAAATGAACTTACGAAACAGAAAGAGACTCACAGACTTAGAAAACAAACTCATGGTTGCTGGGGGGCAGGGATAGTTAAGAACTTCAGGAAGGTCATGTACACGCTGTTATATTTTAAATGGATAACCAACAAAAGCCTCTCGTATAGCATATGGAACTCAGCTCAGTATTATGTGCCATCTGGGATGGGACGGGGGTTGGGGGAGCACACAATGAATGTGTTTCTATCCTGAGAAGAAGTGTGTCTCAGTTACATGTATATGTATGGATACATGTATTACATGTATGACTGAGTCCCTTTACTGTTCACCTGAAACTATCACAACATTGTTAATTAGCTATACCCCAAGACAAAATGGTTTTGGTTTTAAAGAAAATAAAGAATAAAAACATTTTTTAAAGAAAGATACTAGGGTTTTATGTTGCAGTTTTGTTTTTGTCTTTTTTGCCTTTCAGTCATTTTGTTTCAATTATTCTCCTTGTGGTAAGTTTAAAATTTTTACATTTATAAGCAAATTATGAAGGAAGGAAGAAAACAGCGCCAACCTCATCTTTTCATTTAAAATTACCTGCAGCCAAAAATAGTGCTTAAGTTCCATGTTTCTTAGTGCTTTCTATTAAATGTATAAAAGACATAACAATAATCAAAACTTCTTTACTAATAAGCCTGAATTTGTGTTTTCACTCAATTGCAAGTTAAACATAAATCCTGAAAGAAAACTTCACTTATGGTTTTAAACACAGGAATGGACCACTTGCATGGGGAATTCTCCCCAATCCTTCATTCATTTCTAGTAGAACACTGTAAGTCTGGGTCTTTGCCATCGAGGGTAAGGCTGACAGCTCACCGTAGATTTCCATTTAGATGAATGTGCTTCTATCCTGAGAAGAAGTGTACTGCCCCAGCTTCATCAGTGTTTCTGGCTAGTCCTCAGCAGCTCACAACTGACTAAAGAGAGAACCACAGTCAAACTGTCCAGCCCCTGCTCAGGACAACATCAGTAATGGGGCCACTCTGGACATTTGGAATATAATTGCAAACGTCAGTCAGAAGCCAGTAGAAAATAGAAGACCAGATAGGAAAATAAAGAACTTGTTACACAGAACTCCTTCGGTTGAGTTCAACATGGCTGCCCCCAAAGCAGGAGGGAGAAATTACCATGAAAGGGGCCAAGATTAACATTCCTTTCTAAATCATGAGAAGGCTTTTCTCATCCTGAATGCATGGCCAACCTCCACTCTGGAAAGGTAATGTAAATACCAATGTAAGCTTTTATAACTGCCAAACAGCCAAGCATGGACAGCACACAGCAGATGGCAGCTCTCACCTACACTGACGCAAGTGTGGTCCTGGTGAAGAGGTGCCCCTAGGAACGTGGTGTCTTCAGGATCCCCACTCTGTCTTACTCCCACCTCCTCACAACTATCTCCAGTCTTCAATGCCCAAAATATGAGGACAAACCAACTGGTCATAATTTTAATTTATTGCTACTGGGGAGGAAACATGCTAGAACAAGAGAACACTAACATAAGATGAGGCTGAAATTAAAAGTCAGTGTGTGGACACTGTACTTACTGAAGGAATCTTTGGGCCTAGAAAAGAAAACAATGGTCTCAAAGGCCCTTTCTGAATTGTCTAACTTGGGAGAAAACAAAACCCAACTTTAGATCCTGCCCTGATGCTCCAGGCCAGTTGTATCCACCTGGGACTTATTACCCCCTGCCCAGAAACCTCCCACCCCCTGTTCAACTACAAATGCCATCTCGACTAAAGAATACCCAAAACGTTCCTGACTAACGTTTCCCTTATCGCTTCCACGAACCTCCCTTTAAATATGAAGCCTCCCTCTCGGGCTCAGCCGGTTGTTAGCCTACTGTCGCCCCTCCTTACCTCCTTACCTCTGTTGAGGTCGTCTCTCCTTCTTTTCTGCCTTGGCCCGAACTATACCTTACACTTACCTGCTAC
This sequence comes from Bison bison bison, assembly GCF_000754665.1. Lineage (NCBI taxonomy): Eukaryota > Metazoa > Chordata > Mammalia > Artiodactyla > Bovidae > Bison > Bison bison. The sequence continues at coordinate 2,799,670 of NW_011494738.1, read as the reverse complement.
TAATGATGAAACCTGTGTTTCCTTTCTGCTGGGTAGAGGTCTGATACTAACTAAATTCTTTCATCAGACATTATCTCTGAATCTCTAAAGTTGAGGGATTTGCTTTGCTTTTCATTTTAAACACAAAGAGCATCTGTTGGCTGAAATAATCGCCTATTACTGACACCTCATTTTCCCTTCTATTATCAGCCCAAAAAGTTTTGTGTGGCTGCCACAGGCAGAAAGTCTCTGCTGTTTACTCTGCAGCCATCAAAAGGTTTTGGAACTGAGCTCAGAGGGAGGCTGGGAAATGAGGTAAGCCTGCTGGTCTCCATGTAGGACTGCACTGGAGGAGGAAGTGCCCCTGAAGACAGGAATTGCAACATGAGAACATTTCCCCACTTAACAGGCGGGGTTCCTGGTTCCTGCTGTGCTTGGGATCACAGTGGGAATAAAGTTGGAAGAACTGTGCTCTGAAGTACTTCCCAACAGCCCGTTCCCTGTGGCTTCTGATGGCAAAAATGACAGCAAAAATAAACTGTGGGCACACATGTCTAAGCAATGTGTATTTCTCTTTCTGGCTAATAAAACCTTAATTTTGACTGGGGTGGAAATATGTCCCCATCCCATGGAATGAATTTTGATTATGTAAATCAGTCATGACCACCCACTGTCCATTTTCCCAGACATTCTTGTGCTTCAAGGAATGTGTCTTAGTCATGATAATGAGTTGTCTAAGGCAGGGGCCTTTGGGGAAAGTTTCACTTTTCTAGTAAGTGAGAAAAATGTGTTTGGCACTACCCTTTCCTCCCCCTTTTCTTTCTGCCTTGAACACAGATACGGCATCATAAGCTTGAACATTCTGCTACCGTGAAAAAACAAAGAGGCCAAGAGAATCTTCGACATGCCAGCTCTAACATTGAGTCACTGAGCTAACAATGCCACCTTGTTACATGGGGGAAATGTGCCAACAGTCTGGATTTCCGTTGTTTACAGAAATAATTTCTGAGTTAAAAATATCTGCTCATCTTCTATGGCTATGAGAATACAGCAGTTTCTCTTGAGGAATGCCAGTCCTTAAATTGTCTTCCTATTTATTTGGGATTTTTCTTATAATTCATTATTTTTTCAGTTTTATAATACATCAGGTACACAAGAACTTGTACTCGTGAAGGACCAATCCATAAAGAGATGACAATGGTGTTTTACCCTCACAACTCAAGAGAAATTACATTGGTCTACCTGCCTGTGTCCCCACTGGTCACACACAGAAAAATGGTTTTCACAACTGGTTAACATCATGGTGTGGCAGGAGGCTCAGGTACAGAAGGAAAAGTTATTCTCCATTAAAACAGACTCAGAGAGATGCCAATAAGGAGGTGGTGGATCTTAAAATCACAGTGTCACAACAGAAAAGTTTGTGCAAGAGTAGTCTCTCAGAGAGGGAAGAAAAATTTGCCAAACTAAATGAAAGGCTGATATCTTTCAACAATTGATGAAACTGAGGAAAGACGGGCAGTCCTCCAGGGCCCAGTGATCACTCACAGGCAAACAAGCTCCTCATCTGGTTACAAGCAGTCTTGCCTCGATCATACACAACTATTAAGTGGCCACCCAAATTCCACGGTCTGTCTGAGAGGCACCAGAAGAGTTAGATACTGTGTGCTCTAAAAACATTGCCAGAGCATAGTAAGTGCTCAATAAATATTTGATCAATGTATACTACATTTTCTGACTTAAAAAAAAAATGAGAAAGCCCCTGCAAAGTGACACTGGCCACATTCAAGCTTATATAGAAGAAACAAATGAGCAGGTAGAAATGCCAATTCAAATCAGTTCAGTTCAGTTCAGTCGCTCAGTCGTGTCCGACTCTTTGTGACCCCATGAATCACAGCACGCCAGGCCTCCCTGTTCATCACCAACTCCTGGAGTTCACTCAGACTCACGTCCAGCAAGTCAGTGATACCATCCAGCCATCTCATCCTCTGTCATCCCCTTCTCCTCCTGCCCCCAATCCCTCCCAGCATCAGAGTCTTTTCCAATGAGTCAACTCTTCACATGAGGTGGCCAAAGTACTGGCGTTTCAGCTTTAGCATCAGTCCTTCCAAAGAAATCCCAGGACTGATCTCCTTCAGAATGGACTGGTTGGATCTCCTTGCAGTCCAAGGGACTCTCAAGAGTCTTCTCCAACACCACAGTTCAAAAGCATCAATTCTTCGGCGCTCAGCTTTCTTCACAGTCCAACTCTCACATCCATACATGACCACTGGAAAAACCATAGCCTTGACTAGATGGACCTTTGTTGGCAAAGTACTGTCTCTGCTTTTGAATATGCTATCTAGGTTGCTCATAACTTTCCTTCCAAGGAGTAAGCGCCTTTTAATTTCATGGCTGCAGTCACCATCTGCAGTGATTTTGGAGACAAAAAAATAAAGTCTGACACTGTTTCCACTGTTTCCCCATCTATTTCCCATGAAGTGATGGGACCAGATGCCATGATCTTCGTTTTCTGAATGTTGAGCTTTAAGCCAACTTTTTCACTCTCCACTTTCACTTTCATCAAGAGGCTTTTGAGTTCCTCTTCACTTTCTGCCATAAGGGTGGTGCCATCTGCATATCTGAGGTTATTGATATTTCTCCTGGAAATCTTGATTCCAGCTTGTGCTTTTTCCAGCCCAGTGTTTCTCATGATGTACTCTGCATATAATTTAAATAAGCAGGGTGACAATATATAGCCTTGAGGTACTCCTTTTCCTATTTGGAACCAGTCTGTTGTTCCATGTCCAGTTCTAACTGTTGCTGTCTGACCTGCATATAGGTTTCTGAAGAGGCAGGTCAGGTGGTCTGGTATTCCCATCTCTTTCAGAACTTTCCAAGTTTATTGTGATCCACACAGTCAAAGGCTTTGGCATAGTCAATAAAGCAGAAATAGATGTTTTTCTGGAACACTCGTGCTTTTTCCATGATCCAGCGGATGTTGGCAATTTGATCTCTGTTTCCTCTGCCTTTTCTAAAACCAGCTTGAGCATCTGGAAGTTCAGGGTTCACGTATTGCAGAAGCCTGGCTTGGAGAATTTTGAGCATTACTTTACTAGCATGTGAGATGAGTGCAATTGTGTGGTAGTTTGAGCATTCTTTGGCATTGCCTTTCTTTGGGATTGGAATGAAAACTGACCTTTTCTAGTCCTGTGGCCACTGCTGAGTTTTCCAAATTTGCTGGCATATTGAGTGCAGCACTTTCACAGCATCATCTTTCAGGATTTGAAATAGCTCAACTGTAATTCCATCACCTCCACTAGCTTTGTTCGTAGTGATGCTTTCTAAGGCCCACTTGACTTCACATTCCAGGATATCTGGCTCTAGGTGAGTGATCACACCATCATGATTATCTTTGTCGTGAAGATCTTTTTTGTACGGTTCTTCTGAAATATCCTGGTTTCCAAACAAACTCCCAGTGGAGGAATAACGGACAGTCCACTTACTTTGTAAATCCAAGTGTCCTGGGCTGAAAGACTTACATCCCAGCAGAGAGTACTTTCCTCTGAGAGCACCAAATGACTTCCAGTAATAGTTAGAGACTCCTTATAAGATCTAAGTGGATAAAATCATTCATATTAAAATAGAACAGTTCTTTTAAAAAATTTAAAAAGAGAGAGGGAGATTGTGAATTCCCCAAACTGATGGTTGAGTTTGATGGGTGAGATAGTAGGTCAGATTCTGCCCCTCGGGAAGCTGACAACAACAAAAGAGCTAAGACCTATTGAATGCTTACAATGTTTGGAATAGGTTAGTTCATTCAATCTTCAAAATGACCTTAGGCAGTTAATAAGTATTATTGTTGCTCATTGTATAGTTAGGAAACCAAGACTTAGCAAGATTAAGTTACTTTCTTAAAATCACACAGATGTAAAGGGTGGGGGTTCAGATTCAGCCCAGTCTAATTCCAAGTCCATACTAATACTCCCTTAAAATCATCCCTGTTTTCCTATAAAATGCTAGCTCCTTCATGCAGGCTAAGGTAGAGTTGGATTCCCAGGCTAAGGAGTGCCACTGGGCTTGGTCTGTGTTCAAGACAGAGAAGCAACCTCACTAAAAGCCCAAGAAACAGTCTAAAGAGAGGGCTTCTTAGGGCCCCCCAGCTCTTTCTCCCTCTCTGTAACCTTCCTCTCCACAATGTACACTCCATAGCATCTAATAATGCTGTTTAAGGAAGCACATTTATCTTACCTTGTGTTTCCCTTGGTCTTTTTAGACTCTTTGGTATTTTTAATTCATTAGGAACTCTTGTCTATTAGAGACTCATTTCCAAGCTCTGTCACCAACTTACTATACAACCTGTACAGCAAGTCAATCATAGTTGAAATTATCTTGTTTCCCAGTTTGTTGCTTATTTTTGTCTCTTCTCTCTAGAATGTTAAATTCTATGAGAACAAGGATCATTTCAATCTTGGCCTAACATGGCACCTGTCACACAAATGTTGCTTAATTTATATTTGGTAAATGAATGAATAAATGAAGAAGAAAGACACAGAAAACAAAGCAGTTGTATATTATGTCTGCCAATTCAGGGTTGCACAGATAATTGAATTCTTTTTCTTCTTCATTATTGTTATTACCATAGAAACAGCTGTAGATTATTAAGTTGCCTATTAATTGCCAACACTATTGGATATTTTAAATACATTATCCCATTTAATCTTCACAAGTAACATTACTCTTCCTGCTTTACAGATGAGGAAACTGGGGCTTAGAGAAATTAAGTTATTTCCCAAAGGTTTCCAATCACGCTTGAGACAGGGCTTAGATTTCTTAACATGGTTTTCAACCTCATCTTTTTTCTTAGCTCAAACTTCAAACTGATGCTACATTCTCTGTCAGTTAGAATTGTAGCATATGGTAGCTTACCATATTTATTTTTTCATCTAAGAAGTCCAGGTAGGAAACACAGGGCTATCACAATAACTCTATGATATCAGCTCCTTCTGCTTTTCCACTATTTTCCACTATTTCCACTTCACACTATTCCAATATGCTGTGTTGTTACTTCAGGATCACAAATGGTAGATGTTCTTGCAAGCATTCTATCAGCATTCAGAGGAAGAAGGAGGAGGAAGGGCAAAAGCCCGTGGCAACCAAGTTTTCCTCCTTAATCCTAAAAACAAAAACTTTCCAGATTTCCTCCAGCAAACTGTGCTAATATCTCATTGCCCAGAACTTTTACCACATAGTCATCATTAGCTGCAAGAGAAGCTTCTCTCTATAAGAGAAGATGGGAAAGAAAACAGAAGATAGAAATGGCTCTCAGGTCAGCTAATCAGCAATGTCTGCCATCCAACCATCCAGACCTACTTCAGATGCACAACATGTCAATACTCACTCTTGTTTCCAGATCCTTGTACCTGTTCTTCCTGCTCTGCTCTTCAGCTCAGTGCAAATGTTTCTTTTTTTTTGAAATCCTTCCTGACTTGGAACTTCCCACCACCAAGAGTGGGTAAATGCTTCCTATTAGCACCTTGGACTGACCTGCCCTTTTTCTCATCTGTATTCTCTTCTAGACAGAACTCTTTGAGAGTGCCACATCTTCTTCCTTGCTATATCCCTGGCATCCATCACAATGTCTGACTCAATAAACCTTTACTGAATGAGTAAAGTGATGAAGCAAGACATCAAATTCTGGTCATTTCAGTTCCAAAGTCCATGCTCTGTTCACTAGATAACATTGACTCCTAGGATTAAACAACCTTTCAAAAATCCATTGAAGAGATTTCCCTGGTGGTCCAGTGGGTGGAAATTCACCTTGCAATTCAGGTGATGCTGGTTCCATCTCTGGTCGAGAAGCTAAGACCTCACATGCCACAGAGCAAGGAAGCCTGCGCACCACAA
>NW_011494738.1:2785834-2793708 GCF_000754665.1 Bison bison bison | reverse complement strand
TTTCCCTGGTGGTCCAGTGGGTGGAAATTCACCTTGCAATTCAGGTGATGCTGGTTCCATCTCTGGTCGAGAAGCTAAGACCCCACATGCCACAGAGCAAGTAAACCTGCGTGCCACAACTACTGAGCCCATGCACCACAAGGGAAGATCCTACACGACACAATCAAGATCCTGCACACCCCAGCTAAGACTGGACACAGCCACATACATAAAGAAATCCACTGAAAGTTCTCCAACCTTCCCCTTCAGAGACACCATGGAGTTTTATTCTCAACATCATCTTTATCATATTTCCCACATGTTGTCTAATAGAAGACCCAGAAACATTTAAAGTCACCAAGAGTTGAGCAGAAGGAAACCAGAACCTCAAAAATAGCCTAGTGAGGTGTCTAGTGCCCAGTACCAAAGACAATTGAAAGCTGAATATAAATAATGAAAAACAGTTCAGAATCCAAGCAGGATGCTCTGGTCTACTCAACTGTAGCTTTAGCACTAACTGGTATTTGCTTTTCATATTTCCATGTGTGTTTAGTAATTATAGACCATAACTTATGTTCTGTGATTTAAACAAAAAAAAAATTGAATTCCAAATGCATTGTGATGACTCAGAGGTAATTGTTCATCTAGATGAAATGTATACCCAACAAATAAGAGTTTTCAAGGCAGACAAGGCCCCTCAGAGGTGGCTAAGAAAATGTTATGCTTATCCTATGTAGCGTTGTTAGAAAAAAAGGAAACTTCTTGCCATCTGCTGGCAAGACACTGTTCCTCTGCCCATTCCTCTGGACCTTAATGAGGAGCAAACCAGCAATACCGCTGTTGCAGCCCCCACAGGTACAGAAATCATTATCTTTACCTGAGAGTACAGTCTGTTTTCTTTGTCTTTTTAATTTTGTCATGATAGGTCACTTCCTCTTTTTGTTTTAATACTTCCCCTCACTCAATACATATATCTCATACATGTTAACACCTAAACCTCATACATGTTAACTCAACACATACACCTCATACATGTTAAATGGGCCATCCACTTTTCTGTCTCAGCATACTGCTAATGAAAAGAAATCTAAATAACTCTGGCAATCTGAAATATATTCACACATGTTTTGACATGACATCTGACATACCTTTCCTTTTGAAAGGTATAGCTTATTTCCCTTCCCTTTGAATGTGGGCTATACTTAGTGACCCACTTCTGACAAATAGAATACAAAGGAAATGACAGTACAAGAATGGAAGACCAGGTCATAAAAGACACTCCTCCTCCTCCTCTGTCATCTGTCTTTCTTACTTACTTCCTTCTCTTTACCTTCCTTCCTTCCTTCCTTTCATCCTTTCTTTCTCTGTCTCCTTTTTCTCTTATCGCTCACTCTGGGAGACGGTCCATGAAACACTCCAGGAACTTTGTAGAGACCCATGCAAACAAGGAACTGAGGTCATATATGTGAGCTTGGAAGCAGATCTTCCAACCTCAGCCAAGTCTCAAATGACTGCAACCTTGTGAGGGACCATGAGCCAGGATCATCCAAGCTGCTTACAAATTTCTGAAGACAGAAACTGAGAAATTAAAAATGCTTGCTTTTTAAGCCACTAATTTATTACATAGGAATAGATGACTGAAACAGCTACAATAAAAAATATTTTCTACAATATATACAAATAGCCCTTCCTCCCAATATGATTTTCATTTTTGTACATTATCTTGTTTGCATATTATCTTCTGTTGACTAAAAAATATTCACAGTCTGAAAATAGAGTTATTTTATTTGGTGGGAAATTTTTAGGACTTCAAGCCTGATATACAGCATCTCAAGTAGCCCTGAGAGACTGCTCCCAGGAGGTGGGAGAGGGATAAGGATATATACAAGGATATATACAAGCTTATAACAATGGAAGGCAGGCAGTCTGAACATCAAAGATTACTATTAATTAAGGAAAACCACATATCTCAAGTTAAGGAATTTAGCACTCTTCCAGTCCATGGGGTCTCAAAGAGTCAGACATGACTGAGTGACAAACACTTCCACATCATGTATGGGAAGATCCAGGAGTGTGGGATTATTAAAGTCATCCTTTTCATATGATCTCAGCTATCTGGGGCCAGCAACCTGTTTTTTTGATTTCTCACATTCCCCTGATCTACTCAGCAATCAGCTGGGAGCGGGGTAGGCACATCTGCTGGATCACAGGCTTTCTTTTCCCTTTCGGTAGCCCTCATTCACACTTGGAGGCCCAAAGTTGCTGATGGCTGTTACACCCTTGTTTATTGATATGGCAGTAGATATTCCATTTCATGGGCTTCCCAGGTGACACTAGTGGTAAAGAACCCACCTGCCAACGCAGGAGATGTAAGAGATGAGGGCTCGATTCCTGGGTCGGGAAGATCCCCTGGAGAAGGGAATGATAACACACTCCAGTATTCTTGCCTGAGGAATCCCATGGACAGAGGAGCCTGGCAGGCTAGAGTTCATAGGTCGCAAAGAGTCAGACACAACTGAAGCGACTTAGCACAGCACAGCATTCCACTTCACACTTCCATATGCAAATACTTTATATAATTGCCATAATGCAAATACAATTCTAACTTTTGCCATTTTCTCATATTTTGTCAGAAACAGTTCCCTAGTTATTGTCTTCAAAGTTACCATTTTAAATATTTGATTAATATTTGATCATAATTTATTAAACCATTTCCATGTATTGTGCATTTCGGTTGTTTTCCAGTTTTTCCTTCTAGAGTTTTTATTGCAGTGAATATCTTTGAATATACAGCTTCTCGCTTTTCTTGATTTATTTGGTCAGAACAAACTTTTTATATTTGAATTACAATAAAAAGATTGTGACCATCTTTGTGGCTATCATTACATATTGTCATATGTATTTTTTCAAAAAGATACATCAATTCCTCAGCAATGAACAGATGTATCAGCTATACTACAATCATGATTGTATTATAATCTTTTAAAGTTTTGCTAGGAGGTACAATATTGCATCTCAAGTTTGCTTTCATTTGAATTTCTTTTGTTTCTAACAAGGTTGTAGGAGTTTTTTGCATATTTATTACTTGTTTCCCCTCTTGTGAATTATCTCCTCCTGTATTTTATCCTTATTCTAGTCTTAATGAGTATACTTTCTTATAAATTTGAATATAAAATTACAGATTAGAAATATTCAGTTCAGTTCAGTCACTCAGTCGTGTCCAACTCTTTGTGACCCCATGGACCGCAGCACGCCAGGCCTTCCTGTCCATCACCAACTCCCGGAGTCCACCCAACCCATGTCCATTGAGTCAGTGATGCCACCTAACCATCTCACCCTCTGTCACCGATTCTCCTCTTGCCTACAATCTTTCCCAGCATCAGGGGCCTTTCAAATGAGTCAGCTCTTCACATCAGGTGGCCAAAGTATTGGAGATTCAGCTTCAACATCAGTCACTCTGATGAATATTCAGGACTGATTTCCTTTAGGATGGACTGATTGGATTTCCTTGCAGTTCAAGGGACTCTCAAGAGTCTTCTCCAACACCACAGTTCACAAGCATCAATTCTTCGGCACTCAGCTTTCTATATAGTCCAACTTTCACATCCATACATGACTACTGGAAAAACCATAGTCTTGACTAGACGGACCTTTGCTGACAAAGGAATGTCTCTGCTTTTTAATATGCTGTCTAGGTTGGTCATAACTTTTCTTCCAAGGAGTAAATGTCTTTTATTTCATGGCTGCAGTCACCATCTGCAGTGATTTTTGAGCCCCCAAAAATAAAGTCTGTCATTGTTTCCACTGTTTCCCCATCTATTTCTCATGAAGTGATGGGACCAGATGCCATGATCTTAGTTTTCTGAATGTTGAGCTTTAAGCCAACGTTTTCACTCTCCTCTTTCACTTTCATCAAGAGGCTCTTTAATTCTTCTTCATTTTCTGCCATAAGGGTGGTGTCATCTGCATGTCTGAGGTTATCAATATTTCTCCCGGCAATCTTGATTCCAGCTTGTGTTTCCTCCAGCCCAACATTTCTCATGATGTATTCTGCATATAAGTTAAATAAGCACAGTGACAATACACAGCCTTGATGTACTCCTTTTCCTATTTGGAACCAGTCTGTTGTTCCATGTCCAGTTCTAACTGTTGCTGTCTGACCTGCATACAGATTTCTCAAGAGGCAGGTCAGGTGGTCTGGTATTCCCACCTCTTTCAGAATTTTCCAAGTTTATTGTGATCCACACAGTCAAAGGCTTTGGCATAGTCAATAAAGCAGAGGTAGATATTTTTCTGGAACTCTCTTGCCTTTTCAGTGATCCAGTGGATGCTGGCAATTTGATCTCTGGTTCCTCTGCCTTTTCTAAAACCAGCTTGAACATCTGGAATTTCACAGTTCACGTATTGCTGAAGCCTGGCTTGGAGAATTTTGAGCATTACTTTACTAGCATATGAGATGAGTGCAATCTTGCAGTAGTTTAAGCATTCTTTGGCATTGCCTTTCTTAGGGAGAAATATTAACCTTTTGTAAAAATCTTTGATTAAAATGCTTTTCCAGCCAGTTGTCCAGTTTTATTAGCTTTCTCATTATACAAAAATTCATAATTTTTTACATTCAAATGTACCAACACTTTTATGTTATTTTTTCTATTACTTTATATTGCTCCAAAGCTAAGACAGTTCACATTTTTCCTCTGATATGAGCTTCTATTTTCTTCTAGTTTCTCTAGAACTTATGAAGAGGTGTTTTGTTTTGTTTCTTATATTTACCTCAAATCCATCTGGAGTTTGTTTTGGTATATACTGTAAATATAGATTTTTAAAAAATTGTTCTTTAGCTTATTCATTTTTAAATTAAAAATAATTCACAGGAGCTTAGCTTTAAATTTTTTACAACATTTCTAGGGCTCACTGGAGATCACTGAATGTCCCTCCACAAAAAAATGGCAATGGTAACAAATCTGGAACCAGTGGTAAATGCTACTGATTGAAACACTTCCTTTTCTTTCCTGATAACCACAGAAGAGACAAGTGCATCTAGGGTTACTGGGCTCTTCCCCAGCTCCAGGTGGTTAGTCATGACTTGCCCAAGACAATTAATTCTTTTTGCTATGATTATTTTAAGGCTTGTCTCAGCATGTTGGCCAATGATATGCAAGGAGAAATCGGGGGGGAGGGGGGCGGCAGGCTCTAGAATAATTTTTCTCAATGACAGAAAAAGACCTTTCCATCAAAATGGTTACCTGCATATGATGCCTGAAACATGTCGGTCACCTTGTGATCACAAGAAGACAGATTAGAGAGAAAATACTAGATAGAGATGGTGAAGCAGACAAATGGTAAGACTTGGGTTCTAGATGATGCTGAGCCACAGAAGTAATCAAGTGTAGAACTGCCCTCCCTAAGAACACGTTCTATGAGAGAATGCATATTCCTACTTTTAAGCCACTTTTAGATGTCTTTTCTGTTATTTTCAGCTGAAGGCATTCTAAGTTTTAAAACTTCTTTGATATTTTTCTCCCTGCTCACTTATTTCTCTCATACCATTTAGAAAATGTGGTTCAAGTTTAAGAACCTGATTTCTAAATTGTGAAAGTGTTCAACAGCCAGTGCACATCTAGGAGAGGGTATTCCATGAACCTCCCTCAGTCTTCACCACAGCAAGAGTTTGCATAACTGTCTCTCTCCTATGTCCCAAATGCCTTTGTGCTCAGGGTACTTACTTTCTTTCTCAGATACAAGTACAGAACACTAAGGCCTTACAGCCTCCAATTCAAAAGGATGAGTTAAAATGAATGACAAGTGGCATTTGCTACTGCCATTGAATGCAAATCTCTCGACATCTCTTTTTCTCCAACAATACATTGAAAACTGAGCACTCTGACAAGATTTTGATAGAGCACTAAACTGCCATATTCTACAGATCATGTCACAAATGAACAATGGTTGATCCTATTAATAACCATCTGAATGATTGCAAATATCCAAACAACTTGAAGTTAAATAACAAGTTAAAATAAATTTGATGATCTATATAAGTGGTTTTCATTGATTCTATGAGCTCCATGGGCTTTCCTGATAGTTCAGACAGTAAAGAATCTGCCTGCAATGCAGAAGACCTGGGTTTGATCTCTGAGTTGGGAAGATCCCCTGGAGGAGGGCATGGCGACCTATTCCAGTATTCTTGCCTGGAGAATCCCATGGACAGAGGAGGCTGGTGGGCTACAGTCCATAGGGTCATAAAGAGTTGGAAACAACTGAGCGACTAAGCACATGAGCTCCATAGAATGCTAAGGGTTCTGCAGAAATATCTCAGATGAGGGTAGGAGGAATTGAGAAATTAGAGCTTGGTTCTGGCCCCCTCTTCAAGTGAAAAGCTCTGCTTTTTTATCTGTATTACATACAGATTGGTCTTGTACAGAATATTCCACTTGGCGAAAAGATTTCTTTTTTAAATTTGACATACTAGTAACACTTGATGTTTGGAGCAATCCAGATGTTTGCAATCAGGCAAAAAACAATCAGATCATTAAGAGAAAGACAAGAAGAGACAGATACCATCTCTATCTTCTTTTTATTTTTATTCTTGCTATTTTCAGCCTAATGATTTAATCAACACATAGGTATATTTTCCAAATGAGAACTGAAAAAGATGAGGCTTTCAGTATTGGATCCGTATTGTGTATCTGGTCATCTCGACAAATGTTAGAGGGGTGGGCGGTAAGGGGAAGAAGGCAGGTTCTCATTGTTCCATTATAATAACCTGACAGCACAAATTACTGGCATAGCTGTAGCATATTGGCATACAGAGTCTATTTCTATTGATTCCTAAACTTAAAGAGTCCATGACCTCATCCAAAGTATGCTTTTTAATAATTCACTTCATTTAAGGGTCCATTAAAATGTCAGAACTGTCATAAAGCTTGTAAACACTTAGTTACCTCTAATGTCTTCAAAATAAAGATGCATTATTGATGAAATCTTGGTCTACAATCACTTTGCTTCCATTTGGCAAAGCCAATATAACACATGCTTTTCCATATCCCATCACACGCTCCTCCCTCTTCAACTGCAAGACTTTGTTCCTAGGTCTCCCATGGTTCTTTGAAAAAGAGCTCTTTGGCATACTTTCTTGCTCCAAGCTAGGAAAATTGACTTATGGGATAATTTGTTTCAAAAAAGAAACTAGCATGTTGGTCTGATTATAAAGTTGGCTAGATAAGCCACCAACCAGAGTATGCAAAAGTGAGAGGAAACTAGACAGTGAGAAATTTACTGCTAGCTGAAACGCTGATTTCTTTGAATATGTAAGGCTTTCTCCTGGAGAAATTTCTGGGAGAGTGTAAGCAGGAATCCTTGGTTTTATACACCTTCTCAATGGAACATGAGCACAAAAAACAGCATTAATTTGAGTATCAATCAAACAAGAAAAAGAAAAATCCTTTTTCTAAACTATAGGGATTCTCCCTAAAAATAAGTTTGTCAAATAAAATGAAAGATGCTTCAGTTCAGTTCAGTTCAGTCACTCAGTTGTGTTCGACTCTTTGTGACCCCATGAATCACAGCACGCCAGGCCTCCCTGTCCATCACCAACTCCTGGAGTTCACTCAGACTCACGTCCATCGAGTCGGTGATGCCATCCAGCCATCTCATCCTCTGTCTTCCCCTTCTCCTCCTGCCCCCAATCCCTCCCAGCATCAGAGTCTTTTTCAATGAGTCAACTCTTCGCATGAGGTGGCCAAAGTATTGGAGTTTCAACTTTAGCATCATTCCTTCCAAAGAAATCCCAGGGCTGATCTCCTTCAAATAGACTGGTTGGATCTCCTTGCAGTCCAAGGGACTCTCAAGAGTCTTCTCCAACACCACAGTTCAAAAGCATCAATTCTTCAGCATTC
>NW_011494738.1:2785004-2785734 GCF_000754665.1 Bison bison bison | reverse complement strand
AAGGAGTAAGCATCTTTTAATTTCATGGCTGCAGTCACCATCTGCAGTGATTTTGGAGCCCAGAAAAATACAGTCTGACACTGTTTCCACTGTTTCCCCATCTATTTCCCATGAAGTGATTGGACCAGATGCCATGATCTTTGTTTTCTGAATGTTAAGTTTTAAGCCAGCTTTTTCACTCTCCTCTTTCACCTTCATCAAGAGGCTTTTGAGTTCCTCTTCACTTTCCGGTGTCATCTGCATATCTGAGGTTATTGATATTTCTCCCGGCAATCTTGATTCCAGCTTGTGCTTCTTCCAGCCCAGCGTTTCTCATGATGTACTCTGCATATAGGTTAAATAAGCAGGGTAGCAATATACACAGAATACACAGAAGAACTGTACAGAAAAGATCTTCACAACCCAGATAATCATGATGGTGTGATCACTGACCTAGAGCCAGATATCCTGGAATGTGAAGTCAAGTGGGCCTTAGAAAGCATCGCTATGAACAAAGCTAGTGGAGGTGATGGAATTCCAGTTGAGCTATTTCAAATCCTGAAAGATGATGCTGTGAAAGTGCTGCACTCAATATGCCAGCAAATTTGGAAAACTCAGCAGTGGCCACAGGACTAGAAAAGGTCAGTTTTCATTCCAATCCCAAAGAAAGGCAATGTCAAAGAATGCTCAAACTACCACACAACTGCACTCATCTCACATGCTAGTAAAGTAATGCTCAAAATTCCAAGCC